>NC_059173.1:42062040-42152551 GCF_019923935.1 Bubalus bubalis
AATCCTTCCACTCGAGGCTCCAATGCAGTGATTTTACAATAAATAACTGTGAAGCAGTTTCAATGTTCAGATTTTTCTCTTCTTTGTCATGAGTGCCTATGTCTCCTATCTGCCTGGAGTCTGAGTTCATTTAGACATGGTCTAGCTTCTATCAGCTCTCTCTGCCCAGGAGAAGGCAATGGCAACCCACTCCAGTACTCTTGCCTGGAAAATCCAATGGGCGGAGGAGCCTGGTAGGCTGCAGTCCATGGGGTCGCTAAGAGTTGGACACGACTGAGCGACTTCACTTTTACTTTCACGTTCATGCATTGGAGAAGGAAATGGCAACCCGCTCCAGTGTTCTTGCCTGGAGAATCCCAGGGATGGGGGAGCCTGGTGGGCTGCCATCTATGGGGTCGCACAGAGTCGGACACGACTGAAGCGACTTAACAGCAGCAGCAGCAGCAGCAGCTTCTATCAGGCTGTAGGCCAAAGACCTGAGATAATTACATGACTGTTTGGGAAAGTTTTTATAGTTCTTCATCTAGTTTAAGGCAGACAGTATGTCAGAAGGTTCCATGGGGATATTACTGGTGAGTTCGAGCATAGATAAATTATGCCGGAATGGGGCATTTACATTTAATTATGGAGCAGTTGTTCAAGTGGGGAAAATGTTTACTTGAATGTACACAGATTATGCAGTACTGCCCTTATTCTTAAATGCAAAACACGGTTTTCTCTCTCTATGGTATTTTGGAATTTCACCCTGTGTTGAGGCAAAAACAATGTTTAACTGCTTTTATACATGCGCAGGAAAAGCTTTCAGGCGCCAGCTGTTTCCCAATAGGGAATCCCTTCACTGTAAATTGCATCACTTACTCTCACTGTGGTGATGGTGGGGTAGCAAAACCAAACCAAACCAGCCATGATGTGGGCTGTGAACACAAGACGGTGCAGAACCCAAGTGCAGCTAACTCTGAAAAAGTAAGCTGCTGTTCAAGTTAACCACAATACTAGATAAGATCTATTTCTAGTTTTCAACTCACTAGAATACACTCAATACATGTTTCTAAATGAAAGGATTCTGAGGAGAGAGGGTAGATATTTTTTTAACAGTCAAGGACCACAAAGGAGCTCATTTGCTTCTCTCTTACTAATGGACACACAGTTTACACTATATTATTCTGAGGCTAATTATTCGGTCATGGACTCTTTTCGCCGCTGTCTCATTTTTCCCTCTGGCTCCTGGCCTTTTGGACAATACGTTGCTCATTAGCAACCCCACCCAAGGCTGGGCAGAAGTAAAATCTGCTGAAACACAAACTAATCTATCCCACTTCTTGTTAGTCATTCTCATAGAACAGGATACAGAAACTGTTTATTAAACTGAGGTTTTAGATTTATGAGTAGATATCAATTATCTATATATCTCCAGCTCTCAATCAGACAGAGGCCACAAAACTCTATTTCTTTGTAGGTTTATCTCTGCTTTCTCTAGACCCTCAGACTATAATACAGCATGTGCATGCATGCAAAGTCACTTCAGTAGTGTCTGACTCTTTGCAACCCTATGGACTGTAGCCTGCCAGGCTCTTCTGTCTATAGGATTCTCCAGGCAAGAATACTGGAGTGTGTTGCCCTGCCCTCCTCCAGGGCATCTTTTCAATCCAGAGATCAAACCCACATCTCTACGTCTTCTGCATTGGCAGGTAGGTTCTTTACCACTAGGACCACCTGGAAAGCCCATAATATAGTACTATATCCTCAATGTTAGACTTGTGATCATCAAGTCTGAAAACTTCCTTAAAGCTGTTTCAATGGTGGCAGTCATCTCCCTCAGCAATTAAAGCAGCAACAAAATACAAGACATCTGCCCATGCCCTTGCCCTGCGGGTAATAAAACTAAATCCTCAGTTCTGCACTCAAGGTAGACTCCATGTGCCATTTAGTTTCTTTACACAAAACACATTAAGCAATACTCTCTGAGAAAGAGAATACAAAATTTAAGCCTGTCAAGTCTTTAGAATTTAATAGGCTTCAGCCACTCTGAATTGGATGTGGATATTTTGAGACTATTAAGTTGGATTATTTTTCTTCTTTGTTATATGTTAGCTTTATTAGGTTTTAATTTTAATTTTAAACATGAGGAATACAAAGTAAGTGAAATGAAACTGAAATCTTATCTGTGGACCTGTCTGAAGTTTTATACACACATATATTAGACCATTATGTCTCATCATGATGTTTTAATTAAGGAAAATAAAAGAGATTTGAGAGGAATCTAGAGAGTGGTGAATAAAGAGAGCAAAAGTTCAACTGAAAAAAATATCAAATTGAAAGAAAAGATGTTTATATGAACATGAAAGGCATGGCTCTCCAAATTTACCATATTGCTAAAAGCCAATGATAATGAGCTGACATTATTTAGGTTAGCATGAGTCAGATTCAGATGAAACCTCCACTGTCATCCCAGATAACACTAAGATAAAAGAAAAAAGATTAAAACAAAGAGCGAAATAATTACTTGTTCATTCATTCAATAATCAATTTAAAATCTAAACATATGAAAGCTCTCCTCTGCTTGCAAAGAGCTCCAGAGGAAGAGTAATGAAGTAAAATATGGTTAATATTGAAATGCAAACTGTACACCAACAATCCTTGAACTAGAAGGTGACAACTAGCAGTTACCAAAATACTTAAATTTCCCACGAGACTTCAATTATTCCTTCCAAGAGTAATGGTGGTAAATTTTATGTAAGAAAAAAAATCCACTTTTTATCTGTTTTATAACCATTTTAACTTAATCACTGAAAATAACAGTATCATTAGAAAACAAAATTTGTTTCAATGACAGTTTAAATAATGCAAACTAAGACAGCCATCTCTGTGTGATGAATACTCACGGATTAAGGTGGCATAGCCCTTACTGTTTCTACTCACCCAGCTTTGGCTTCAGGACTGAGACTGGTGCTATATTACTATCCAACAGACAGACTACATACATGTTCAGGATACAGGCAAGGTAAGGCCACACAAAAATGTTCCTCTTTAAGAAAATTGTTGATAAAAAAAAATTTTTTTAAAACACAGTTTCACTTCCAGCAATAATTTTATGTTTTATGATTTACTGCTGTTTTAATTTTTAAATAACAAGGACAGGATGTACAAATGTTTCTGGAAATTTTCAGTGCTAAGGTTTAAAAATACCTGAATCTGAGCCATCCCTGATGACATACTCAACCTACTCATTAAAGGTACTAGGAAGTCAGATTCTGCTCTACTGGGCTTCTGAGCATTTTCCTACTTAACAATTTTAACACCAACTTTCAGTAAAGTCTTCAGCCAAACTTCAAATATACTTGCTCTGATCACCATGACTGGTTCTTCCCGGCCTGTTCCTGAGTGCCCAAACCCACCCAGACTCTGGTCCAACATGCATGCTATCTCTCTTCTTCCAGAGCCCTGTCCCATTCTCTGATCTTATTCATTTCTCAAAACAGTAAATTTCTGTCTCCCTTTGTCCTTTAGTGAGGGAGACTGATTACCAAAAAGAGAGACAGAAAATACACATAATTTCCAGAGAAATATTCAGTCAAAAGAATGATCACATCACTCCACTCCCCCCTGGCTCCCAGTTTAGAAATCACCTCTAGAAGGAAACTACACATAGTACCAATACTAATAACTTTAGTTAAATATGAAACATATTGATAAATATCTATTATGATCATAGAGAATTTAAGAAATAAATAAATGACATAATTATTAAGTATGTCCTATCTACCAGGTGCTGTACATTAAGTGGCTTAACAGGGACTCTATCATCTAATACTGATGTTAACCATCGCTGTAGATAGTATTTTTACCCCCATTTTAGTGAAGAAACTGAAGCTTAAGAGATTGGAATGTGGATCATTCTAATGGGAATATTTGCTCTTAATCACCATGCTATTCCATAAGTTAAACAAATATTTGTTGAATGAGGTAAAGTATGAAAGGAACAAGATAGAGAAAATGAGAAGGAAAACAATGGAGGGATTCTCTAGAGTAGCTTGAATCGATTCCATTCTTCCCTTTGGAAAACTCTCTTACAGCTTCCAAAAGGAGAACTGCTATATTCTCCCCTCTTGCCACCTCTACCCCAAGTACTACTTATAAACCTAGGCCTAGATTCAAGTTCATATGCTGAAAAACATGAACATATTTTGCACTCATAACAAATTCCAGTTGAATAAGTAAAAATCAGACTGACTCTGTGAAACAGACCTAAAGCCATCACTGCCTTACTTACTCCACCAGTTTCTTTGCTCTCTCTCAGCCTGGAGACAATGCACCTTCAAGCTTTAACCTCTGAGCTCAAAGTCCCTATTCTCAGACTAAACATACTGATTGCCAACCAAAACAAACATCTTTACTGACAACCAAGTTCTGCCTGGATAATTTTCACTTTAAAAATAAAAAGAAGAAGAAAGAAAAAAACTACAAAGTATGCTCTGTCCCCCAAAGGAATTCTTTCCTACTCTGCTATTTCTTCGTGTTGAGGAGAGAATCTGATGATATGTGAAAAGAGCTGATTGTGTCCTGACTCAAGCATTTCACAGGGATATTTGCAAGGCTAAATTTAGGAAGAAGAAAAATCTTGAAATTAGAATCAAAGTCAAAAGTTAAAATCCTGCTTCAACTCTACACTGATCAGTCTTTTAAAAAAAAAAAAAACAAAAAACAGCTAGAGAACAAACATGCTGTCTCACTAGTCACGCGGATCTGAATTACTAACAGATACATCATTCCAGGCTTGATCTCATTTCTTGCCTGGCTTTGCTTTTAACTCTGTACATCCATGCTGAGGATTCAAGCTGTTTCCCCAGCTCAAAACAAGTCCTTTTCAGAGCCAGGTCTCCCGCCTTCCTGCTGCCTGTGTTAATGAGGAGCATGAGTTTCAAATCAAACTTCAAAAGAACAATTTTCTTGGAATATTATCCTGTAATAGACTTCAAATACAACCTTCCTTAGGGGTTTAATATCTCTATATAAAGTAATTAATCCAGTGAGAGAAAAATCTAGAGTCCTGAAAAAAGGAGGCAAAGAGCCTAAGTTTGGGGTAGATTTGGTATTTCCCCTCCCCGCTGCAACCCCATACTGGAAGGTGGGGAAGAGAGTATGAATCCCGGTGACGTTAATACGCATATGGGTCTGATTCCCAAGGCAGAAGTTTAATCTCACTCACCTTTGGAAAGCTAAGCTAGAGTCTTTATACTTAGATTCCCTGATATATGAGGACATGACTCTGTTCAATATGATCCCATACAGTTTATGCAACATGAACTTCATGTAAATACTCCAAAACCACAACTGATTGAAATTCGCAGGAAAGGAGATGTTCTAGGTCATTGGATTTTCTGCTCAACTCATAATTGAATAGAAAAACCCTTCTTATTTCAACCCTCAGGATGAAAAATGTTTACAAATGCATTAGTCTGTTTTCCTGACTTGTTAAATACAGCATGGAGAATATAATTCTATCTCTATTTGATGATTCAGATAGCTATGGTTCCTCAGGTTGCACCTTTGGGAATAGGTTACTTTAGTGCTGTATCTATGAAGTCAGAGGTTAAACAACAGAAGCAGAGCTGCACTGACATTTAGGTTATAGTTATAAAGGTTTAGTATAAAGCCAGCATTGATAGGCACTTAATGTCCTTTTACCTATTTCTTTAAAAAATTACAGGGTTAAAAATTTCTGATTGATGGGTGAGTCTAATTAAGAATCTGCATGTTTATACTCACTTTATATACCTTTATCTGGGGGTGGGGGGAAACCTTCCATCTTGATCTGAGAAAAAGTCCATTTCTAACTGGCTGCATGGTTCACACAGATATCATAAAACCTATTAAAAAATAAAGTGACACAATAGAAATTAAATTGAAAGGAACCTAAACTTACATCCCAGGTCCCAAGTTGCTGCTGTAACTGTCAGGGTGGTTGTTGCTACTATACAGAGGGAGTACCGTTTAAACTCAAAAGTCATCCAAGTTAATTCTACTTCTGTTCAAGAGGGAAAGATCTTTCAGCAATCTCAGGAGAAAGTTTTTTTGTACTCAAATCCTCCTGAGCTATAAAGCCCTAAAGTAATGAAATATAAATCAGGCCAGTCACGCGCATGAAGACCAAGAATGAGCAGCAAAACGAACCACAGCAATGGTGACTTCAAGTGCCAGCAGGCACAGAAAGTTCTTACGCCAGCCGTTTCTTATGCCCCTATTCTCCAAAGGTTGTGTTTTTCCTGGCAAGAGAGGTGGAGGGGAGGTGCATTTCCTAGCTTGTCAATGGCCGTATGCTTTCTGAGTAAGAAGAGCGCGAGTGAAAACACAGGCTCCCTCTCCTTTCCGTCAGCTCTCTACTTGCCAGCAAGCCAGTGTTTACGACTTTTTTGTTGTCTGCCTAACAAATGTGTCCAAATCAGCAATTCTAACTTGACATACTCCTCACTAATGGTTATCCAGAGTTCTGTTCCAAGTAGAAGGGCTAGGAGGAAAGGAGAGGGCATGGAAAATACCAGCTGAAGGAAGGGAAAACAGAAAGGGCAGCAGGGAAAGAAAAATCTGTACAAACGACTGATTCATGTCAACAACACTAAACCTGTGCTAATTTCTCTGCCTTTCTTACCTACTTTTAGTAGAGCTTTGCGAAGTACAAGACTGAAAGGAAATTGTGTTTCCATTTGAGTCTGCTCATAAAAATCTTTAAGTAATACATGTCTTATTTGTCTGTAGGATAGACCAATGCAACTAACATTCTTCCACTTAAGACTAAGATGAACTGTAGGCAAATTTCATTTTCAACCTAAGGTTCTAATCTGTGTTAACATGGGCCCACCAAGACCTAAACTTTCATCAGGTCCACAAACTGACCCTTTTGTCTAAAAGTTGAAAGTCTTTTTGATTTCCAGATCTCATCCAAGTAGTCAACTACTTAGGACGTTATTGACAGAACCTTGGAAAGACTGGGAACAAGGAGATGCAGCCAGGAAAGGAATGCAGAGTTTCAGACATGCAGTATATATTAATAGTGATACTTAAACCACTAAGATTTCCATTCCATTGATACTAATTCATTTCACATTGCTTCATCATGCTGCTAATCAAAGCCAGCAAACATACACCAAGACAAGCCAAAGGGGAAAATGACCTCCCTTTACACATGTGTGTTGTCAAGAGGGTGGTAAATATTCAGCATGAATAAACATATAGCTGCTGATGCTTTAATTCCGTGATTAGAAAAAAAATTATATTAAAATGCCAGACACAAATTTATAGAGTATTTGTTAAATGGTGTCCTGAAATCAGTTTCAGATAACAATAGTCAGATCCCTGAGTTCAGTGTGCCACTGCTTTTGATACTTTTCAAACATCTACTTAGTAAGAGAGTTAAATGAAAGATTTTAAACAGTGGAATGAGACTGGTTCCAAACAGGAAAAGGAGTACGTCAAGGCTGTATATTGTCACCCTGCTTGTTTAACTTATATGAAGAGTACATCATGAGAAACACTGGACTAGAAGAAAGAAGCTGGAATCAAGATTGCCGGGAGAAATATCAATAACCTCAGATATGCAGATGACACCACCCTTATGGCAGAAAGTGAAGAGGAACTCAAAAGCCTCTTGATGAAAGTGAAAGTGGAAAGTGAAAAAGTTGGCTTACAGCTCAACATTCAGAAAACCAAGATTATGGCATCCGGTCCCATCACTTCATGGGAAATAGATGGGGAAACAGTGGAAAGAGAGTCAGACTTCATTTTTTTGGGCTCCAAAATCACTGCAGATGGTGACTGCAGCCATGAAATTAAAAGACACTTACTCCTTGGAAGGAAAGTTATGACCAACCTAGATAGCATATTCAAAAGCAGAGACATTACTTTGCCAACAAAGGTCCGTCTAGTCAAGGCTATGGTTTTTCCTGTGGTCATGTATGGATGTGAGAGTTGGACTGTGAAGAAGGCTGAGCACCAAAGAATTGATGCTTTTGAACTGTGGTGTTGGAGAAGACTCTTGAGAGTCCCTTGGACTGCAAGGAGATCCAACCAGTCCATTCTGAAGGAGATGAGCCCTGGGATTTCTGTGGAAGGGATGATGCTAAAGCTGAAACTCCAGTACTTTGGCCACCTCATGCGAAGAGTTGACTCATTGGAAAAGACTCTGAGGCTGGGAGGGATTGGGGGCAGGAGGAGAAGGGGACAACAGAGGATGAGATGGCTGGATGGCATCACTGACTCAATGGACGTGAGTCTGAGTGAACTCCGGGAGTTGGTGATGGACAGGGAGGCCTGGCGTGCTGCAATTCATAGGGTCGAAAAGAGTCGGACACGACTGAACGACTGAACTGAACTGAACTGAACTGAGCTATCCTTCAGTGATAAGTCTAAAATATAAACATGAGAACAAAGGCAGCACAAAAGAATAAAGAAAGTGACTGATATTTTTTCAAACTATTATGAACTTTAATTAATTTTATAATTAAACTATAAGTTTAAACTACACTTAAGGAACAGCAGACCAATGATTTTTGTCCTCATTTGTGAAAAAAATGCAGAACAGTTGAGATTAAGTGAAAAGAAACATAATTACTTTAAAAATTGTTTGAAGCAATGAACTGGATTTACTCACAGAAACCTAGGTTCATCTTAAAAACAAACTCCTAAGGGCAATTTTTAATGGAAGAAAGAGAATAAGATCAATAGCAGAATATCAATTATGTAAATGTAAAATACATGTTACAAAGCAACAACAGAATTTAGTAAGAGTATATATCAAACTAAAAGGCTACACAGTGAATGAATTAGAATAGCTATTTATGGTAGTGAGGGAGACAAAAAGAGAATGAAGATAATCATGGATCAATGATGGCGCTGTACTATGAGCTAAAAGAATGATTATATCAATCTTATGCACTATAGTCCAAAATATTACAGTCACAACCAATAAAGTTTAAATGTAAATGTGACCAAAAAAATTTTAACTCCAGGGATAATAAGATAGATAATTCTTAATTAGTTCAACATGAAATGCAATTATATCAGGCCAGCGATCTTATGCTTATGGTTCAGGACACTAAGAAATTCATTGGTCAAAAATCAATGAAAAAAGAGATAAAATCCTCCCTGAATATTATTTCTCACAATTGAAGTTCTGATGAGCACAGAGCAGCAGAGAATTTAAAGCCATATTATTTAATCAGATTCTTAAAAATCACTTACCTATGTTAGACAACCACCTAAGTATAAATACCAGGATGCTTGGCAGCTGTGGCATGTTTTATTTTCCTAAAATACATAAATATGAACTCTATTTCACATTCTGTCTTACAACATGATGTTTACACTTCTCCACAAAGAAGCAGGGTCTATACTCCCTCACTTTGAACCTGTTGAATCTTCATATTAATAACTGCTTCATGTACTAGATTATGCTGCAAGGAACACTGACTTCCCAGGCTTGGTCATAAAAGATGATATGGTTTCCACTTCCTTCTCTCTCTCCTAGGATACCTATCTTGGGAGCTCAGAGGCAACATTTAAGAAGCCTGGCTATCCTCAAGTTAGCATATTAGAAAATGCCATGAAGAAAATACACGGAGAGATGTCAAAGGAGACCTCACTATTTCAGCCCCAACAGTCCTCACAACCTGGTGCATGAGTGAAAAAGCCTTTAAGAGATCCTTGTTCCTAGACATGATCTTACCACAGTGGCATGAGAGACTCAAGCCAAAATTACCTAGCTTAGCTCAGCCACTCCTGAATTCCTGACCAAAGAAGCCATCTGAGATTTTAAAGAATTTAAAATAAAATTTTAAATTTAAAGAATTTAAAATAAAAATTTTAAAGATTTTAAAGAACACAACTTGTGTTGCTTTAAACCACTACTGCTTGGGGTGGTGTGTTACCCACAGTAGATAATGGATACAGAAGTCTTTCACAGAAGTTGAAGAACTTATCCAGCATGTGTCCCTGAATGGATGGTGCCCCACTGACATGCAGAAAGAAAATCTGTGATTAAGCCTTAGAGCTGGTTAAAATTCTCCTTTGTTTTCGTTCTTGTTATTTGCTAACTTCACTTACTGCTTCCTCTGAAAATATATCGTTATTCCCAAAAGCCCACTGAAACATTTACTATTTTATTGCCGCTGTACATCTGAGGAAACTAAAGCACAGTTAAATAACCACCAAAATTCAAAAATTATTCATTGAAGGAGCATCTTCCAGCAGTATAGTCTGATTCTAGGCCCATGCTTCAGACTGTCATGCTCTACTACTTTGGGCACTTTTCATGATTGAGATGAATTATAAACTTTTGGGAATGATGACAAAACTGAAGTAGAATACTACAATGACAAAGTTGGGTAAATAAACCTGCTGAAAATTGTAACCCTAATATTGCTGCTTACTTTAAACTTTTTAGATTTGGGTAGAGTTGATTAACAATGTTAATTTCAGGTATAGAGCAAAGTGATTCAGTTATACATGCATCTGCTGCTGCTGCTGCTAAGTTGCTCCAGTCGTGTCCAACCCTGTGCGACCCATAGACGGCAGCCCACCAAGCTCCCCCAACCCTGGGATTCTCCAGGCAAGAATTCTGGAGCGGGTTGCCATTTCCTCCTCCAATGCATGAAAGTGAAAAGTGAAAGTGAAGCCGCTCAGGCGTGTCCTACTTGTAGCGACCCCATGGACTGCAGCCCACCAGGCTCCTCCGTCCATGGGATTTTCTGGGCAAGAGTACTGGAGTGGGGTGCCACTGCCTTCTCCAAAACATGCATCTATTCTTTTTCAAATTTTTTTAGGTTGTTACATAATATTGAGTTGAGTTCCCTGTGTTATACAATAGGTCCTTGCTGGTTATCCACTTTAAATACAGTAGTGTGCACATGTCAATCCCAAGCAAGGCCACCTGTAATGCTATAATCCTATAGAATAATACTCTAATCAGCATAAAATATTAATATGCAATAAATATAAACAGATTTAATATATAAATTGGAACAATACCTGACCCAGAGCAAAGGTTGTTAAGGCCATTAAGAGGCATATGTACAAACTGGAATCAGGAGACAAATGACAGTTGCATTCAATCCTATTCTAATACAAAGTAACAAATACTGTTTTCAATAAATGCTAATATTGACATAAAGAATGTTATTATACCTAAAACAAAGAAAATAGAAGAATCAACAACAAAAAATTTATTTTTCTCTCAATCCACAGAAAACACTACATTTAAATGAACCAGTTTAGTATGAAAGTACTGGCAGGAATTCAACATAGCTCATTATGTCTCCTGAGGCATCATTACTGTATGTTTGCTTTTTTAAAAATCACACTTAAACACTTTCTCTATTACAAACTATTAAAAAAAATTCACTATATTACTATTTTATGATGAAGTAAGTGGTCTTAGTCTGTGTGGCTAGTTGTGGGCAAGAACAGAATGGGAAATCCTCATCAAAAGATGCATCATCATGATCATTTTAGGCATTCTCAAGGATCTGTCCTGTGGCAATATGAAGGGTGCCGTAGCTTGATGCCCTGACTGCCACACACAATTTGCCAGCAGTCCATAAACATTTCTCTAGTTCATAAAATCTAAGAGACTTTTTTTCTTCTATTTGGCATCAGCCATTTAAATATGAATTCTAAATGCAGTAAGAAATGCCCAAAGAGTAATTTCCCCAAAGCTAAATTTTAAATTACATTTCCCTAAGGCTCAACAGACTGGTTCCAAATAGGAAAAGGAGTATGTCAAGGCTGTATATTGTCACCCTGCTTATTTAACATATATGCAGAGTACATCATGAGAAACGCTGGGCTGGAAGAAACACAAGCTGGAATCAAGATTGCTGGGAGAAATATCAATAACCTCAGAGAGGCAGATGACACCACCCTTATGGCAGAAAGTGAAGAGGAACTCAAAAGCCTCTTAATGAAAGTGAAAGTGGAGAGTGAAAAAGTTGGCTTAAAGCTCAACATTCAGAAAACTAAGATAATGGCATCCGGTCCCATCACTTCATGGGAAATTGATGGGGAAACAGTGGAAACAGTGTCAAACTTTGTTTTTTTGGGCTCCAAAATCACTGCAGATGGTGACTGCAGCCATTAAATTAAAAGACGCTTACTCCTTGGAAGGAAAGTTATGACCAACCTAGATAGCATACTCAAAAGCCGAGACATTACCTGGCCAACAAAGGTTTGTCTAGTCAAGGCTATGGTTTTTCCTGTGGTCATGTATGGATGTGAGAGTTGGACTGTGAAGAAAGCTGAGTGCCGAAGAATTGATGCTTTTGAACTGTAGTGTTGGAGAAGACTCTTGAGAGTCCCTTGGACTGCAAGGAGATCCAACTAGTCCATCCTAAAGGAGATCAGTCCTGGGTGTTCATTGGAAGGACTGATGCTAAAACTGAAACTCCAGTACTTTGGTCACCTCATGCGAAGAGTTGACTCATTGGAAAAGACTGATACTGGGAAGGATTGGGAGCAGGAGGAGAAAGGGACGACAGAGGATGAGATGGCTGGAAGGCATCACTGACTCGATGGACATGAGTTTGAGTGAACTCCGGGAGATGGAGATGGACAGGGAGGCCTGTCGTGCTGCAATTCATGGGGTCGCAAAAGTCAGACACAACTGAGTGACTGAACTGAGCTGACTGATCCAATCTTTATTGCATTAGATTTCCTATATGTTTCTTTGTAATATTCTTATATGAAATATTTTTGGAAGGCGTGGTAGAGTCACCTGGCCTTCCTAATGATGCCTGCAAGAAATAATTGCGTTGAAGCCCTTTGTACAATAAAAAAATATTAATTGGTTTAATTTTTCTTTTCCTGTTAACACCCTTTTCCAATATGGACAGGTGTGTGTGTGCGCACATGCATGTGTGCACACACACATGCCCATGTGTATAGAAAGAGAGATTGAAAGACAGAGAGGAAGGAAGTAAGGGAAAGCAGGAAGAGAGAAGAGGAGAGGAGAAGGGAATGCAGAGAGGGGAGGGGAGGAAGTTTGTGATTGAAAGTACTACCCTGACTGCTGATACAGTATGATTTTTCTGCTCGAGTAACTTTAAACTGAGTCTAGGCATTATATTTAAATAATAAAATGTACTTAATTATACTCTCAGAATTTGACTTTCTTAGCTCCATATAATAAAACAACCACTACCAAACATTTATTATCTATGTGATTAGGCACAAAGAAATAAGAAATGTATAACAATAAGAAATGTGTAATAAGTTCAGAGTCACAAGTCAAAAAATGGCTATGATGCAATTTGAACCAACACCCCTCCTAGTGTAACAATTTCATCACTGATTTTACTTCCATCAGCTGCATTTTAAATAATAAAATCCAGATTACAGGCTTTTAACACCCAACTATTTATTTATGTTAATTGACTTACATAATGCTATACCTCACTTAATACAGGGTACTTTATGGAGAGTGTTTCTCAAGATATTTTAATTTCTTAAATTATTTATTGTTCAGTAGATTTGATAACATTTTCCTTTCAATGGAAATTTTTCTTTGAGCTAAATGAGGGAATACTAAAGATCGGCTGCCATTTCATGCTTTCCCTTAAAGAAACAAGCTTAGTAGCACTGACAACTGTTGCTGTTCAATCGCTAAATCATTTCTGACTCTTTGCAATCCCATGGACTGTAGCTCTCCAGGCTTCCCTGTCCTTCACTGTCTCCCTGAGCTTGCTCAAACTTATGTGCATTGAGTCAGTGATGCTATCCAACTATCTCATCCTATGCTGCCCCCTTCTCATTTTGCCCGCAAACTTTTCCAGTATCCAGGTCTTTTCCAATGAGTCGGTTCTTTGCATCAGGTGACCAAAGTACTGGAGCTTCAGTTTCAGTATCAGACGGAATATTTCAATGAATATTCAGAGTTGATATCCTTTATGATAGACTGCTTTGATCTCCTAGTGGTCAAAAAGACTCTCAAGAGTCTTCCCCAGCACTATAATTCAAAAGCATCAATTCTTTGGCACTCAGTCTTCTTTATGGTTCAACTCTCATATCTGTACATGACTACTGGAAAAACCATAGCTTTGGCTATATGGACCTTTTTCAGCAAAGTGACATCACTTGCTGACAAAAGTGATTTTTAATACACTGTCTAGTTTTGTCATAGCCTTTCTTCGAAGGGTAAAGTGTCTTTTCATTTCATGGCTGCAGTCACCATTCGCAGTGATTTGGAGACCAAGAAAATAAAATCTGTCACTGCTTCCACTTTTTCCTCATCTATTTGCCATGAAGTGGCACTGACAGTGCCCAGTCATTATTTACTTAATCCAGTATCAAAACTGTTTGTCTTTTCTTCCAAAGGGGCCATGTAGATTTAATTAAAAGAGATAGCCACATCCCTTTAAGCAACAGGAACGAAGATAAGAAAATATCCCCAATCCAAATAACTATTATAGATACCTAATCGATGTTTTGGAAACTTATGCTTTAAGCAGAGGTACCCTTTTAGAAATTCAGTGCCAGGATAAAACCTAGTATTAAGACCACTTTGACTATAAAGCACAGTCACGAGTGGAAATGCCAGCATGCATTAACTAAATATTTGCAATATCATCATATAGTTAGAGCAATCATGGATGATCTTCTCTAAGCACTGTTTAAAATACTAAGCATGTATACTGTTAAAGAGTAATCACTGATTTTTTAAGTAGATTGTACTTTAACAACTAACTCAGCTTTATTATGTACTTGATCAATAATTTTTGAAGCATTGCCTGTACATTGCTATGATTTGTAAAAGTAATAGCACTTATCAAGCATTAATTATGTAACAAGCATTATTCTAAAAGCATTTTGCATGAGTTAGCTCATTTCACTTTCATAACTCAATAAGACAAGTACAAATCATGTGAGATAAGGCATAAAGAGTTACAGTATCATCAGCATTATTAGCATTGTTAAAAACAATAATGTGTTCAAATATTAGCTTAGATCTCACAAAAAAATTCAAAAATTGAATTTCAAACAACTGTCTCATTTACGACTCAAGAATCTACTCAAGTAAAACATATCACCATGTCTTTCTTAAGACATAGATAGATGCTTGGTGTTTTTGTCAAAATAAGAATACTTTCATGAACTTAAAACATACTTTCCTCCTTAAAAACTATATAATTCAAACTTAGAAGCATTCAAGACATATACACCCTTTCCACTACTTACATATGAGTAGGATTTTACTATTAGAAAATCCAGTAAGAAGCAAATAAATGATGAAGGAGGGCACCTACAACCTTAGAAAGCATTAGAACAATCCACAAAGCAAGCTAAGACTATTTTGACTTTTTGTGTGTTCTAATGGATGTTTGTATTTCAAATACTTTCAAATTATACTAGCTTTATAGAATTCTATTTTTCCACCCCCATATCTTCCTTTACCCATTTTAAGCCAATCAACTCAAGGTCTTTGGGAAGTGCCAGTTTGGAACATCTTCTGGCCTTGACAACTGGCAGCTGGATTCAATCTTTTCATAAAACCCAACTTGTCAGCTAAAACCAGTCATGTTTCTTAAGCAAGACAATCTGTTAAACAGGTTAGCTCTTAAATCCATGAAAAACATTGCAAAAACACATTTTTTTTTACTTGCTCTTCCTAAGTTCTGAGGCTACAGATGGTACAGAAACCACCACTCTGGAAACTCTCCCAACCACCTATTATCCTTCCATGAAAATTTGAAGCTATCTTCTGGGCTCCACAGCTTGCAGCAGACCAGCTTCTGATAGCCATGGGTGGGAAAAGATATCCTCAATGTGGGAGGAATCCTTGATTCACCATGAGCAGTTGCACAGTAATTTCTTTCTGCTGTGCAACTGATCCAGTTCATCATAAGCCAATGTCATCCCAGTGCAGTTAGGCTAGCTTCCAGTTCTGGCTCTGCCATAAGAAGAACAATTTATTGTAGAGATTTCAAAGCAATTGCAGAGCTTATAAAGCTAAGTGATCTTAGGCAAGGCACATCTTCTCAAGCTTCAGTCTCCTTCTCAGTAAAATGAGACGGCTGGAATGACTAAACTTCAAATTTCTTCCCAATTTTGTAATTCCATGATCCTCCTTCTTTCCATTGCTTTTACTTAGCTGGAAGCCTGAGATACTTCTTCACTAATGCCAGCTCTTATAGTTATCCAGAATCATAGTGGGTCAATCCCCACACAGCATCATGCCATAAATAATGATGGATTAGATCAATATTTTTTTCAGACTTCATCATACTCAACAAAGTATAGGAAGGCTTCAAAATAGATAAAGGTTGTTGTTCTTCCATGTAACCATGATTTTATTTTCATTACCTTTCAATATCCTAAAATCTTGACACTTCCTACCATTACTATCAACGTGGGCAAATATACATCAGGCAAACAATCAATCTCCTTGGCTTTGCTCCAGGTAAAAATCAATCATTGATCAAGCCAAGATCACTCTCAGAATCCTCAACTCACCCTTCCAGACAGCCACCACCAGTTATTCAGAAATGGCAAGAGTGAAAGAGTACATCTGAAATTGTCATGTATATGTGAAGTAGTATCAGTCCAAACCCAATGGCCATCTACATGTCTCTAACTGGGTATGTTCCAAGACAAACACTCATTCTCTTCCACAAAGCATCTCCTCTTTCTACATTTCTGTTTTTTTTTTATAAATGGCAATTCCAATAATCCACACATCCTACTGAGATATTTTACCGCATTCTTACATCAATCAAGTTCTTCAAATTTTACTTCCTAGGTGGTTTTCACAATTATTCTATCCATTCCAAATAACTTTCCTAGTCTAAAACCTTATCATTTTTCTTCAAACATAAATTTTTTAACTAGCTTACCCTGCCAATCATCTTGCAAATATCATGGTTTCCTTATCAAGACCTTCAATGAATTCTAATGCATACTAGCATGATAGTCTCAGGTTATTCAAATATCTTACATGGTGGCTCAGGGTTTCATAAGGATGAAAATGTGGCATGGTCTTATAATCTAGCCTTGGAAGTCAGTATCACCTCTACAAAACTCTCCTTGGACAAAATAGTCACAAGACTACCCACATTCAAGGTACACTTGATGGGAGGAGTGTCAAAGAATTTACAACCATAATTTAAAACCACCATACCCATCTGTCTCTTTCACATATTATGCTCCAGAAAAAAACTGAACTAGTAGTTCCCCAATTATGCCATTGCACATGCTGTGTTCCCAGCATGGAATGCTATGCTAGTTAATTTTATGTGTCAGCTTGACTGGGCCACAATATGCCCAGACAGCTGGTTGAACATTATTTCTGGTTATGTCTATGAGGGTGTTTCCAGAAAAGATTAGCATTTGGGATGCTGGACTGAGTAAAGCAGATGGCCTTTCCAGTGTGGATGGGCATCATTCAATTCACTGAGAGCCTCGACAGAACAAAAAGGAAGAAGGTTGAATTAATTCTGCCTACTTGACCTGGGACACTGATCTGCTGTTGATGCCCCTGGTTCTCAGGCTTTCAGAAACAGGCTGAAACCTATAATGTCAGCTCTCTGACTCTCAGGCTTTCAAACAACACCACTGGCTTTCCTGAGTCTCCACTTTGCAAATGGCAGACTGAGGGACTTCTCAGCCTCTAAAATCATATGAGCCAATACCTTATAATACATTTCTCCATATACATCTCCTGTTCTCTCTCTGGAGAACCGGAATACAGATACTATCTTTAACCCCATCCCCGGAAAACCCCTACTCATTCCTCTGGCATTATCAAACCACTACTTCCACTGTGAAAGCTTCCCTACCACTGCATAGTGAACTGGAAATTTTTCCATTATCCAGTGAGATCTCAAAGTGCCTACTAAACTGCTGACCCAGAGTGGAGTGTTTCACCAAAGGAAAGGGCAGGGCACAGTGGCAGGCTGCAGATCCCACATCTGGGTGAAAGGCTAGAGTGGAATGAGCAAAGATAGAGCAGGCACTTAAGAGCAGGTTGATTGTCAAAATATGTGTTTTTCTGAGGCAGCTAAAGAGGAAATTTTTATAAGTAGGACGGAAAATCAGAGAAACCAAGCAAAAGCTACCAAAGGTTGTAAGTGAAGGGTAGGAAGCAGGATTGACGAATCCCAGAGCTAATAAAAAGATATGTGTAAAGCTTTTTTAGGTTACAACTAGGAAGGGAGCCATTAGGGCACTAGGTTAAAATTAATATTCTGAAAACATTTGTCTATACGTCCAATGAGATAACCATTTAATTATAATATATTTTTTAAATCTGCATAACTTATATCTGTTACCATAAGCTAACTTCCTAAATATGAACTGTTTTTATTAGAGACCAGTATTTAAGAACATACATGCTTTGTTGGGTCCATATCTTAACTCCACCACCACCTGGTTTGTGACAATAGGGAGATATTTTTTTTGCTTGCATTGCCCTAAACATAAAAATAAGGGATAATAATAATGTTGACACATAGAATTTTTTTTTTTTTTTTTTGACACATAGAATTTTTGAGCTGATTAGCAGAGTACATGTAAAAGTATTTAGCTTGGAACATTGTAGCCTTAAAATTAGTGTTTCACATTATTATAGGAAGGGAGCATGATGTCTAAGAGTCCCAGATGAGAATCAAATAACCAAAGTGAAAAATCTCTTGCTCTCCTACTTACTAGTTTTCTGACCTTGGACATGGTTCTTAACTCCTCTAAGCCTCAAGTATTTCAACTGTAAAAAACTGAGATGCTAATAGTGCCTACTTAATAGAATTATTAAGAAAATTGAGATGATCTATCCCTGATATAGGGCTTCCAAAGAGGCTCAGTGATAAAGAATTTGCCTGCCAATGCAGGAAATGCAGGAGACGTGGGTTCAATCCCTGGGTCGGGAAAGTCCTCCAGAGTAGGAAATAGCTTCTCCAGGATTCTTGCCTGGAAAATTCCATGGACAGAGGAGACAGGCAGGCCACAGTCTATGAGGTTGCAATGAGTTGGACACGAATGAGCACATACACCTATATATGCAATAAACTTGCAATGAATGCTATTTATTATTATCAGCAGCAATAGTATGACAACACAATCTGGCACACAGAGAGCGTTCCACGATATCTGTTGAATGACTAAATAAATTAGTGAATGTAAAAAAGGTTAAGACTGATCTCACCAGCTTCGCTTTCCTCCAGTACCTTGAAACATTACTGTATACTTACGGAAAAACTTTCCTTGGGACTCATGCAATGGGCAGGTCAAGGAGAAACACAGGGCCCCCTCTATCTTCACTTTCATCTTTTGTTATATGTTAAGCTTCCATGTAAATTTTCCTTTAAAAATTACTTACACCACTAAAGAATAAAGATTATATCATATTTTCGATAAACATGTCTCCTCCTACAGACCACAAAGACTAGCACAGCATAAAATGTCCTATTAGAGACATTCTAATAGGTGCAAATATCTAAACGAGAAAAATTAAATGAAAGGCAGCTATGTCATCACACCATTCCCCATTCCTCTACCACCTGAAAATCTAAGAATGAAATTAGCTGGGAGCAAAGGTGACACTATTTTAACTTAGTGCTACTATAATTAATAGAATTAAAAGAATTAACAGAATTTAACAGACCCAGTTCCAATACATGTGGTGGGAAACCTCTTGCTGACAGAAAGATACTGGAGAGGATTCATCTCAGCATTCCACTGAACTTTAAAGTAAAAACCACAACTCAGTTGTACCCCAAATAATATGAGAACTGAAGTGAAGTGAAATGAAAGTCACTCAGTTGTGTCCGACTCTTTGCAACCCCATGGACTACACAGTCCATGCAATTCTCCAGGTCAGAATACTGGAGTGGGTAGCCTTTCCCTTCTCCAGGGGATCTTCCCAACACAGGGACTGAACCCAGGTCTCACGCATTGCAGGCGGAATCATGAGAACAGGAAGACATTAATTACCCTACTTTACAATAACTGTCTGACTAGAACTCTTTATAAGGATCACACCCTCTCACATCTAGTGCTTGATAAATAATCACATTTTTTTGGTCTCGCATTTAGTGCTTCTTAAAAAATCACATTTTTTGGTGGCATAAGGATGCTTCCCTTATCTCATGTTTATACTGTTAGATATGGGACAAACTCAAAAATAGCTTCATAAATTTATACAATTCTTCATCTGTCTTCTACTGGATTTAGGAGTTAATCACAAAACTTTAAATATCAAGAAGAAAATTTTCCACAATATCTTTCACATACAATTCCAATGCTTTTCCTTCTGAGAACTAGCACCAGGTAGACACTATGCTGCTGCTGCTGCTAAGTCGCTTCAGTTGTGTCCGACTCTGTGTGACCCCATAGACGGCAGCTCACCAGGCTCCCCCATCCCTGGGATTCTCCAGGCAAGAACACTGGAGTGGGTTGCCATTTCCTTCTCCAATGCAGGAAAGTGAAAAGTGAAAGTGAAGTCACACAGTCGTGTCCGACTCTTTGCGACTCCATGGACTGCAGCCCACCAGGCTCCTCCGTCCATGGGATTTTCTGGACAAGAGTACTGGAGTGGGTTGCCATTGCCTTCTCCGGTAGACCCTATGCGGCTGCTAAGTTGCTTCAGTCGTGTCCAACTCTGTGCGACCCCATAGACGGCAGCCCACCAGGCTCCCCCGTCCCTGGGATTCTCCAGGCAAGAACACTGGAGTGAGTTGCCATTTCCTTCTCCAATGCAGGAAAGTGAAAAGTGAAAGTGAAGTCACTCAGTCGTGTCCGACTCTTTGCGACTCCATGGACTGCAGCCCACCAGGCTCCTCCGTCCATGGGATTTTCTGGGCAAGAGTACTGGAGTGGGGTGCCATTGCCTTCTCTGGGTAGACCCTATAGACACCCCTTAATAGAAGCTATACACATTCGCATGGCTACATATTCCAGACATTTCCATCTTAATAGAAGTCCTCCTCACTGTTTTGTCTACTATAGGCTCAGTTACACAGTGTTCTTTACATAAGTAGCAAGCCCTATTTTCTACACAGATGGAGATAATAGAAACCAAACAGTCAGATCAACCATATTCTGAAAATTACTGACCAAGAGAACATAATAATCACCAGTAAATTTTAGTCTATTTTAGTCACCAAAGGATGACACTGAAAACAAAAAAACAAAAATCTATATCCACTCCGTAGGAGTTGGGGCCCACTATCAATACAGCAATAGATGAGGATATACAGCTTACAATGAGAGATAGTTGTCTAGGGGTTGTAGGGCTTCCCTGATAGCTCAGTTGGTTAAAAATCTGACTGCAATGCAGGAGACCCCGGTTCGATTCCTGGGTCAGGAAGATCCGCTGGAGAAGGGATAGGCTACTCACTCCAGTATTCTTGGGCTTCCCTTGTGGCTCAGCAGGTAAAGAATCCACCCACAATGTGGAAGCCCTGGGTTTGATCCCTGGGTTGGGAAGATCCCCTGGAGAAGAGAAGGCTACCCACTCCAACATTCTGGCCTGGAGAATTCCATGGACTGTATAGTTCATGGGGTCCCAAAGAGTCGGACACAACTAAGCAACTTTTACTTTCTTTCAGGGATCATAGAATATCCCAATTCTGACCCCTCACCAGCCACCTCTTTAAAATATATATATATATATATATATATATCTTCAAATACCTAGGCCAAGGAACCCTTTATTTTAAGCAGACATGTTGGGTCCTCTAATCCCATTACAGAATTCCAATGAGATAATCTACTATACCTCATGGAAGAATCTCATTTCCCAGCTTGATCTAAGGAACCAACCTTCACAAAAAGGCCAGACCCAAATCCCAAATCTATACATCTAAGGGAATTAAGAGTCTTCCTTCATAAGATATAGAGAGCTAAAAGGAAGAAATGTGCAAGAACTTTTTTCCTTATCTAGAGTGGGCTCTCCCACACTACACATCCCAGATCTTTCTCTGAAGTAAGGGGAAGGGAAAGAAGCCAAGGGAGATGTTGCCAGGCCTATATTACCTAGACTCACAGAAAAGGAAAGAGCACTCTTTTTCTACGTGGGCTGCCATTTTGGTCAATCCAGAGTTGTACTCTCACCTCTTGAGTACAGAATGCCGTGTGTTAGCAATGGAAGTAATCCATGGGGTGAACAAAGGACTCTAAGTTTCCTTGCAGGTCAAAATGGCTGACAAAATCTAATCAATTAGTCCCAGCTTTGAATGGGGCAAGTAGGAAAAAGCTATCTTTATATCCCAACAAAAGAAATCACAGAATTTTAATGAGAGATATGAGTATACTTTACACTTGATATGCAAACAAGAAAAAAAAATGGAAGTACTACTAATACATTATGTGGAAAAAAATTGGAAATTTATTTAGTACTCATACAATTATTCATAAATGTGTATACAGTGAATAACCAGACAACATTAATTTTCTCTTTTTAAATAAACATTTTGAGTTAAATAAAGCAAGCCATGGCTTCCCAGGTGGCACACTGATAAAGAATTAATTAGCCTGTCAATGAAGGAGATGCAGATTCAATCACTAGGAACCCCTGGAGAAGGAAATAACAACCCTCTCCAGTATTCTTGCCTGGGAAATTCCACGAACAGAGAGGCCTGGCAGGCTACAGCCCATGGGGTCACAAAGAGTCAGATACAACTGAGCATGCTCACACGAATAAAGCCACATTATTCAATTAATTTTTTCCTCCTTCTTGTGTAATACTTAAATAAGATCGTATAACTGGGCTCTAAAACAAATCAAATGATAAGTAACAAGGGCATGAATGCCTTCCCCCTCAATTTTCCCAGAGATATCCACTTAAACCACAGACTGTAGACTAGGTCTGAGGACAGGCTGTTTTCATGAATTCCTTTAGAGCTGAGAGGGCTTTTCTCAATCAGATCTGTATCCCTACAGACACAAATAGAGCAGTAGAGAAAATGTTGGGAATAAAAGAGACTAAACATCCTAGGTGGTGGCCTAGTGGCTTCTGTCTCAAAATAATGTTTCACAGGACAAAATAAATATCCACTAAAGTTTCTCACTTAATACTATATTTCCCACAGCCCCAAAAAAATCACTTTATGAAACTCATTCCTATCATGAACAATTAACTCCAGCTTTTTTCATGGAATAGCATTTTATTTTAAATACAGCAGTGTGTCCATGTCAACCCTAAACTCCCAATCTATCCCTCCCCGCAACCCTTCCTCCCAGGAACCGTAAGTAGGCTCTCTAAGTCTGTGAGACCATTTCTGTTCTGTATATGAGTTCATTTGTATCTATTTTTTTTAGATTCTGAATATAAGTAATATCACATGATATTTGCCTTTCTCTGACTTATTTCACTCAGTATGATAATCTCCAGGTCCATCCATGTTCCTGAAAATGGAATTTTTGTCATTCTTTTTAATGGCTAATATTCAATTCTATATCTGCACCACATCTTCTTTATCCACTCATCTGTTGATGGATACTTAGGTTGCTTCCACATCTTGACTCTTGTAAACAGAGCTGCAATGAATGCTTTTTCTTATACATAAAATGTATTTTATCTCTTATCAGGTAGTTCAGTTCAGTTCAGTTGCTCAGTCATGTTCGACTCTGCAACCCCATGAATCGCAGCACACCAGGCTCACTGTCCATCACCAACTCCCAGAGTTTACTCAAACTCATGTCCATCGAGTCAGTGATGCCATCCAGCCATCTCATCCTCTGTCGTCCCCTTCTCCTCCTGCCCCCAATCCCTCCCAGCATCAGAGTCTTTTCCAATGAGTCAACTCTTCGCATGAGGTGGCCAAAGTACTGGAGTTTCAGCTTCAGCATCAGTCCTTCCAATGAACTGATGTCCTTTAGGATGGACTGGTTATCAGGTAGAGATGATGCAAATGTTTTATGAGGGTGATCAGCATTACTCACCCAGAAATTTTGTGTTCATGTTATGTCAACATCATTTTCACCACTGTATTAAAATCTTCATGACAATCAGTTAATTTTATGTTGAGAAACTTTTCATCGATATTCATCAGTCAGGGAAAACATTTCAATGACAGAAGGATATTACTTGTATTTTATAAAATGGGCTATAAGATCCAAAAAATGGTCGCTTAGGTCTCCTCCAAGACAGTTGTTATTTGGTCAGTAAGTCGTGTCAAGCCTTTTTGCAACCTTATGGACTATAGCCTGCCAGGCTCCTCTGTCCATGGGATTTCCCAGGCAAGGATGCTGGAGTAGATGCCACTTCTTTCTCCAGAGTATCTTCCCAAACCAGGGATCAAACCCACATTTCCTGCATTGGTAGCTGGATTCTTTACCACTGAGCCAACTCTATAAATTCCATGAAAAACTGCAACCAACATTTACTGAGTTGTTCCTATATAGTGCCAATGAGATACAGACTGTTATACACTACCTCATTGAATCCACACAACAATTCAGTGAATCAAGTGCTATATTATTCTCATTTTACAGATGAAAAGCCTTAGAAAGACCTGTATTTAAGCCAAAACAAGATGACTCCAGTTATGTGTATTTAACCTCATACTGAAAAAGATTTTTTTTTTTCCAGTCTGAAAACCAAATTTTTTTAAAGCAACATTTCAAAGATCTTGGCTGTATGGGGCTCAAGCCACCTGCATTGCAGTGCTTCTTGGCTGCCTAATATATAATAAAGTATTATAAAATTAATTTTTGTTATCCTGGCTCTTTTTCAGGGAGATGAAGGATGCATAACCTTAGCTGTGTAGATCAAGAATACATGCTTGTTAGAGATTCCACCCACCTGACCAGCAAGAAAAGATAGTTTGCATGTACTCATTTCCTCTCTACGTATAACATCAATTTAAATTTTTCCTTTAAAGCCCAGTGACATGGTCCATCTGTTTTAACTAGTTAGTCTCCTGACTCATGGTGACTACAGGTTGGAGGTAAGGAAATCTACTTGCTGGGGAAGAATCAAACAATACTGTATTAATTAAAATTGCATCATGGTTGTAAATACCCAGGGACCAAGGTGATGAGTGTATAAGGGAAATAAATGAATAATAACTTTTGAGGTTACTAAATGTAAAATGTTTGAAGAAATAAACTGAACGAAATCAAACTGTGTCCAAAGATTACCTGGAGCAAAACATACACTGAAAATATTAACCTTATACATAATCTAAATAAAACTCCATTTTGAATGGCTTTCCATTTTTATGAATTTATTACAACAGAAGGTAACCACATGAAAGTCATCTCTAATGAATGGGTTAGGGTTAGGTATCCATAAGGGGTCCTGGAACCAATCCCCTGAAGATATTAATGGGTATGACTGCATAGTTAATTATTTATTAAATAGAGTTGGTTAGTTCATTTTCTTGGGGAATTACTGCCAATTCATTCATCTCTGAAGCTCCAACAATATCAAGAGAGAGGGAAAAGACAAGAATATTAACTTTCTAGAGTATTTCCTCTGCATTTCTAAATTGCTTTTTTTATACTATTTAACAAAAAGGAAATTCCAAGCGGTTTCTAGATCTGTCTGCCATTGTCCATTTATTGATGTAGGATGGGAAGCTATTAGAGTGTTTTCTAAGCTCCCTTTTATTTTTACTTCAAGCTTTTTCTCAAGTTAATAGGCTTATGTGATTTGATTGGGCTTCCCAGGTGGCGCAGAGGTAAAGAATCTGCCTGCCAATGCAGGAGATGTGGGTTTGATCCCTGCATCAGGAAGATCCCCTGAAGAAGGAAATGGCAACCCCTTCCAATATTCTTGCCTGGAAAAATCCATGGACAGAGGAGTCTGACAGGCTACAGTCCCAAGGGTCACAAAGAGTTGGACAGGGCTGAGCGCGCACGCACGCACGCGCACACATACACACACACACACACACACACACACACACACAAAAGGAAAGAAAAGAAGGAAGATCAGAAAGAAATGAACAGTCTAAGGGCACACACAGATGTCAGTCCTGTAATTTTCAGGGCAAGGGGGCAGCAGTTCACCCCAGTCTTCAATCTTATTAGTTTTGTTTACTCTAATGTAGCACAGAAACAGTCCAATTTTATGTGGATGCCATAACATGAAAAATGTAAGAAACAATACTGCAAGAACTTGTAAGGTTTGCTAGGTATATTAATGCCACAAATTTAATCATGTTGTGAGTCTCCCTAAACTTTCCTCAGAAATTCATTCTTAATATACTGATTCCCTGTTATAACTAAATTATATGTGCATCCTCTTTTTCAGCTACAGTGTAACTAAATTCTTATAGAAGTTTGTGTCACTCATTCTGTCTTTTTTTGTTGTTGTTGCTAAGTCACTTCAGTCGTGTCCGACTCTGTATGACCCCATAGACGGCAGCCCACCAGGCTCCCCCATCCCTGGGATTCTCCAAGCAAGAACACTGGAGTGGGTTGCCATTTCTTTCTCCAATGCATGAAAGTGAAAGTGAAAGTGAAGTCCCTCAGTCGTGTCTGACTCTTTGCTACCCCATGGACTGCAGCCCACCAGGGTCCTCCGTCCGTGGGATTTTCCAGGCAAGAGTACTGGATTGGGGTGCCATCGCCTTTACATCAGTGAAAAAAAAAACACATTATGAAACATTTGGGAAATACAGTATTTTAGTTGGTTAATGTCAATCATTGTAAAGTAATTTTCCACATTAGAATTAAAAAAGCCTTTCTCTTGGTTAAGAGACCTTTCTTAAACAGTATATACTGATCCTGGAATGGAAGGTGGGGAGTCAGATTCAGCCTCCTTTGAGTAACATAATATGGTCAGCTGACACTTTTAACTAATAAAAGAATTTATAATACAAAAAAAAGGCAGAACCACTGATTTCCATGTAAAGCCAAAAAAGATATTGCAGTTTTTACTATTCACTATTAATAGATTTTTTTTTTCTCTTAAGAAAATAATTCAATAGAGTTTTGTTTAAGAGAACATTTGTACATGAAGGAAGACTAATAATATCCAAGAGTGATCAACCATCAGTTAACTTTCAAAATTCATGCTCCAAGCCAAGTGACCACTAAAGGATTTCATGTTTCTTTACTTGTAACTTGCTTTTATTGAATATAACCAGGCCACAGGTTCACAAACAATGCCCTCTAAATGAAAAATGGGAAACCAGAGGAATTTCTTTTCATTCAAAATTCATAAATTAGTCCAGATATATCTGGAAAATTATAAAGTAAATAAACCAAATGCATGTGACTGATAACAGACGCTGGCTTATGTATGTTAGATTTGATGGTTTTGCCATGCAGATGACTACAATGAACTCTTTTTACTCTGTCATTTTTTTATCTCATCTATTTGGTACTAAGGTTGTTCCCCTGAAACCTCTCAGCCTTAAGCCTAAGGTTTGATTCTCAAATATAGAAATAAGCTAGTATGAGCCCAGCTCAAATATATAACCAATAATAGAACAACATTTCATTGGGTTTCCTTTGATGTTGCATTGCACTGTTCATGTCTTCTGGCAACGTGGATGAAGGCTATTGATACAAGGTATCCAGTCAAAGACATGTGTTTACAATTATAGCCTTCAAAATAAAGAGAGGATACATAACCATATCCCTTGAGGTATGGAAATTACCCCATTAGAGGAGCATGGCCATAAGCCAGTGGTTTGTACTGGTATACCTAATGAACAGTGTATTTCCATCTCCAAATGTGCATTCTATTTATAATAACATAACTCTATTTTAGATGAACAGAAAAATTAGGCATACCTAGCAAAATCACATAACTAAAGACTTGATAAGAGTAAACTGATAGAGCATAATACTGTTTGGCACAAGGAAAGGCATGTGTAGATGAGGGCGTGCTGGGAAAAGGTGTTTACATATAACACAAGCAAAATTACACCCTGCTGTACAGAAGAGAGCACATGAAACAGGATTTGGGAGATGAGGTCTCTCCACTACACTTTGAATTGTTACCAAATAGCAGCTTCAGAATCAATAAGCAAACTCCTCCAATGACCTGGATAATAGGCAATTTCCAAGTTTCAAGGGCAGAGTGGTAGTGAAAATTCTATGATGTCAAGGCCAGTGATAGTAGGGTGGACTCCACATTAGATTCTGAGCTCATAAAATTTGGAAGAAACTTAAAGGCTGCCACATGTCCTGGCTCTTGCTCAAATTCTCTTGCCTGCACTGAATTAGGAGGGAGGAAAGTAAAAACTGCTCCCCGAAGGGGTCACCAACTCAGTACCTGATCTATGAGTGCCAATATTGGTATCCACCTGTGAATCTTTTCTGTTAATACTTGTGAAGCAGGAAGAACAATGTAAAAGTGACTATAAGAGCAACAGACAAACAAGAAAATCTGGTAAGTCACTTTAGCTGCAATGAGACACTGAAACCTGAGTGAAGCTGATATTTGCCATATGTTATTCATTATACAGAAAAAGAATGAGAAAGTGGTATGAGGAGCAACCATAGAGTCCAGCAAGAAAAGGGGAAGAAGTAACGGGCAATGTCGTGGAACTGGTTACTTTATAGTGAAAGCTGCCCATTATAACTCAGTGCATGTTTATAACTTATCAAGATGTTGCCTAAAAAGCCCACCCAAATATATTTTCCTTAAATTTACAGGTAAAATCATTACTTGTAATTCTTATCAGTGTAAAACAGACTCATATGAACCAAAATAAGAACCCCACAGGCCTTCCATGGTAAGTGTTAATAAATTTCTTCTCATTATCTTTATTAATCTATCTAGCTCTAAAAGTTGCTTTGGTATGGAACTGACACTTAACTTCACGTTTAGTCAAGGATGCAGGAGCTCTGAAAGAGACTAAAAATGATTAGTAAATTTTTGAAAAGCAAAACAGAAAGTAAATATAACTTCCAGTCATTTAGTAAATTAGTACAAAATGTTAAGATTCATAAGTTTGATACAATAATATTTCAAAGAGAAATGTGTATCTTGATAGAGCATGCACAGTACTAAAAAAAAAAAAAAAGAAAAGATAGTCTGTTTATGCTTTTTCAAAAGGGCTTTGAGACTTCCAGAAAGTATAGGTAATGGCAATACATTCAAAGGCACTTAACCTTGGCCATAAGGAAAACTCCCTTACCTTAAGATTTGTGAAGCACTGGGATGTGTTGCCAGGAAGAGCCGTGGAGTCTCCAGTGATATACTTTACCAACAGGGTATATGGGGTCGCAAAGAGTTGGACACGACTGAGCGACTGATCTGATCTGATCTGATAACCCATGAGTCCAGGGTCATTTAAATAGCAACACACCCTGGGCCAAAAAGAAAAAACCAGATAAAAAAATCACTTCAGGCTCTGGCATTCCACAAGTCTAAAGTGATAAAAGTACAATTTGCAATCACAGTTGTTTTATTTCTCTAATTACTTCAAAGGTTAAAGAATCATGGAATTATAGCATCTTAAACCCGAATCTTCAAAAACCTTCTCGTCTCCCTCACTTTATAGATATACAATGTTACATTATGCAAAATACTATCTGAAATAATAAAAACTTGTGAGCACAGAAATCTAAATTTACCCCAAACCCCACCTTCTCAGTTAAATTGAAAGGCAGATCTTCAGGCACCTCACATTTAAATTTAGCTTGATTCTGTCCCCATAATTTTGAGATTCAATGTGTTAAGATATCACTGCTGCACACAACAGGGGCATAACATCACAAAGCCATATTTTTAAACTGAATGAATTGGCTGAAGGGCTTACTAATAGAACTCCCTTGCTCCCTGCTAAAACAAAAATGCAGTTGATCTTTTCCTCCTGATACTTGGGCCCTCTCAGTCACCAAAATTGTGACCATCTTTGCAGGAAATGTTCCCTTGGTATCTCTAATTTTCTTGTAGAGATCTCTAGTTTTTTCTATTCTATTGTTTACCTCTATTTCTATGCATTGTTCAGTTAAGAAGGCTCTCTTATCTCTCCTTGCTATTCTCTGAAACTGTACTCAGCTGGGTATATTTTTCCCTTTCTCCTTTGCCTTTTGCTTCTCTTCTTTTCTCAGTTATTTGTAAGGCCTCCTCAGACAACCACTTTGCCTTCTTGAATTTCTTTTTCTTGGGGATGGTTTTAGTCACCACCTTCCAAACAATGGTCTGAACTTCCGTCCATACATCTTTCTGCACTCTGGTCAACCAGATCTAGTCCTTTGAATCTATTCGATGCCTCCACTGTATAATCATAAGGGATATGATTCACATTATATCTGAATGGCCTAGTGGTTTTCCCTACTTTCTTCAATTTGAGCCTGAAGTATGCAATAAGAAGTTCATGATCTGAGCCACAGTCAGCTCCAGGTCTTGTTTTTGCTGACTGTATAGGGTTTCCACATCTTTGACTGCAAAGAATATAATCAATCTAATTTTGCTATTGACCATCTGGTGAAGTCCATGTCATCTCTTGTGTTGCTGGAAGGTAATGGGAAGGTGAATTTAATTTAGATGATAGTTTCCACTTTGGCTCAGCCTCTTCATTCCTTCTGGAACTGTTTTTCCATTCTTCTCCAGTAGCATACTTGACATCTACTGACCTAAGGGGCCCCTCTTTCAGTGTCCTATCATTTTGCCTTTTCTACTGTTCATGGGGTTCTCAAGGCAAGAATATTGAAGTGGTTTGCTATTCCCTTTCTAGCGAACCATATTTTGTCAGACCCTGACTAGCAAGGACATGCCCTTCAGCTGCTCCACGTAGCTGGATGACATGCCCAGCATCCTTGTTGTCCCACTGCTAGCCCTCCTTGAGTTGTGTAAAGCTTCACTGGTCATGGGATGTTGTTCAACACGTCGCCCAGAGGCCAAGGCAAAGGCTCTGCTGGAGTCACCAGGAAGGGGGTTGCCAGGAAGGGGGTACAGGGGAGGCTAGAGCCAATGTTGGAGGATACCCAGAAGCAGAGAGCTCTCTGGCCTCACTGTTGCCACTGGCTTCCAAGGGGCTTATCTGCCTCCAATATGGTCTGCCAGCCAAGCTCTGGCCCCAGCCTTTCTTCTCAGGCTTCTCAGCATTCTTGTCCAGGCCCGGCAACCCTGGCCACCCTAATGGGGGTGCACAGTTCTTCTCAGTCTCCTGCCATATTGATGCCTCCATCTCCGTGGTGATCTCCACAAAGCAGCGTCCCGTACCTGTGCTACCTCTTCGGGCCGCCACTGCCATTTGGGAACATTTCATGCAAAGATGGGTGCGATAAGGGACAGAAATGGCAAGGACCTAACAGAAGCAGAAGAGATTAAGAAGAGGTAGCAGGAATACACAGAAGAACTGTACAAAAAAGGTCTGAGTTACTTGGATAATTATGATGTTGTGGTCACTCACCTAGAGCCAGATATCCCGGAATGTGAAGGCACATGAGCCTTAGGAAGCATTACTATGAAACAAAGCTAGTGGAGGTGATGAAATTCCAGCTGAGCTTTTTCAAAATCTAAAAGATGATGCTGTGAAAGTTCTGCACTCAATATGCTGGCAAATTTGGAAAACTCAGCAGTGGCCACAAGACTGGAAAAGGTCAGTTTTCAATCCAATCTCAAATAAAGAAAATGCCAAAGAATGTTCAAATTACAGTATAAGTGCACTCATTTCACATGCTAGCAATATTATGCTCAAAATCCTTCAAGCTGGACTTCAGTAGTACATGAATCAAGAACTTACAGATGTAGAAGCTGGATTTAGAAAAGTCAGGGGAATCATAGATCAAGTTGCCAACATCCACTGGATCATAGAAAAAACAATGGAATTAAAAAAAAAAAAAACATGTATTTCTGCTTCATTGACTACACTAAACCTTTTGACTGTGTGGATCACAACAAACTACGGAAAATTCTTAAAGAGATGGAAATACAAGATCACCTTACATGCCTCCTGAGAAACCTGTATGTAGAACAAGAAGCAACAGTTAGAACCAGACATGAAAGAACAGACTACTTCCAAACTGGGAAAGGAGTACTTCAGGGCTGTATATTATCACCCTGGTATTTAAATTATATACAGAGTGCATCATGAAAAATGCTGGGTTGGAAGAATCACAAGCCAGAATCAAGATTGCTGCGAGAAAAATCAACAACCTCCTATATGCAGATGATACCACTTTAATGGGTGGTAAAAAGTGAAGAGGAACTTAAAGATCCTCTTGATGAGGGTGGAGTGAAAAGGCTGGCTTCAAACTGAACATTTAAAAAAACTAAGATGATGGCATCTGACCCCATCACTTTATGGCAAATAGAAGGGTAAAAAGTGGAAACAGTGACATTTCATTTTGGGGGGCTCCAAAATCACTGTGGACAGTAACTGCAGTCATGAAATTAAAAGCTGCTGGTCCTTGGAAGAAAAGCTATGACAAAGCTAGACAACGTATTAAAAAGCAGAGAAATAACTTTTCAACAAAGATATGTACAGTCAGAGTTATGATTTTTCCAGGAGTCATGTATGGATGTAAGATTTGGACCATAAAGATGGCTGAGCAACCGAAGAATTGATGCTTTCGATTTGTGGTGCTGGAGAAGACTTGAGAGTCCCTGGGACAACAAGAAGATCAAACCAATCAATCCTGAAGTAAATCAACCCTGAATATTCATTGGAAGGACTGATGCTATAGCTGAAGCACCAATACTTTGGTCACGTGAGGCAAAGAGCTGACTCATTGGAAAAGACTCTGATGCTGGGAAAGACTGAGGGCAAGAGGAGAAGTGGGTCACAGAGATTGAGACGGTTGGATGGCAACACTGATTCAATGGACATGCGTTTGAGCAAACTCAGAGAGATAGTGAAGGACAGAGAAGCCTGGCCTGCTGCAGTTCACAGGGTCACAAAGAGTCGGACATGACTCAGCGACTGAACAACAGGTAACAAAAGTAGATTTGAAATCATTGCCATTTCCTTCTCCAATTTTATTTATGGTAATCACCTTAAAATCTTCAATGTAGCTGCCCTAAAAAATAAGGAAAAAAAGGTTTTGTTTGTATATAATTTTTAAAAAAATGATTCAAATTACTCAAAACTGAATGAAGCAGTTTTTTATTTTTATTCAGTCATACAAATAGGTGTTTCTAACAGAAAATGAGGTCTTGATTAGTATCTATCTCACCAGTAATTTGGAAGGTAGTAGGTGATTCAGAATGACCAACCGAGAGAGTAAATAGAGGATCTAGGTTGCGTTTCTTGCAATCAGTGTAAGTTTTACAAGTCTGAAAAAAATAGCATGATCCAGTAGTTATGGCCCTGAGAGGACTTGGACACATTCTAAAGGCAGAAAAAGGAAAGAATCCTCCTGATACCAGTCAACGTGAATCTACTTTTCTTATAATCACAAGCCCTCAACAGTAGAGAGGGATTCTCAAGCATGGGCAGAGATGAAATGAGATAGTTGAGGTCCTGATTCTCAAAGAATTGGCCCCAAGTCTCCTGGGACAGCATCAAGACTAGCCACATGTTCATCTCTATTTAGTCAAAGTTCTGGAAATTATGATCCTAATCTACCTCCTTAAAAGAAGTAAGAGTTAATTAAAGAATAAGATAATAAGTGGGGCATTGTATTAAGGGGTATCATAGTGCCTTTTATGATATGTTACATTTCTATTATGTTAAAGACTATCCCAAGAGTTATTGAAAATCTTGGCCCTCAGCATTTGGCAGGTTCTCATGATTTCAGTTCATGGTGGGAAATGAAACAGAAAAGAGATGAGGATGGAATACCAGGTCAGTGGATAGGAACAGAGCTTCTTTATGGTCATTTTTTATCAATCAAATTTTAGAAAAATATTAGGAACATTAGGAAATTTATAAATTTTAGGTAAACTTTGGAAAATGAGGTTCCAAAACAGAAAAAATTAGGGGAAAATGGAGAAAACATTAATAAGTGATTACACCACAATAACATAAAACAGAGAGATACCCGCTTCCACCAAGCCACACACATGCACATTCCTACCAATGTTAGTTAGCATGGAACCATTACAATACTGCACTGAGCAATGTCTTAGCAGGTGAGTTCTTAGGCAAGGATCATTTCCTTTTCATTTCAAGATATCTAGAGTCCACATTAGAGTTTAGCACTGTGATTGACAAATAAGCAGCTGCTCAACAATGTTTGTTAAACAGAACAAATTTCCATATCTTTCCATCGAGCCAGAAGATAATGAGTCTAAGACAGGAAACAGCAGCAGTGAACATCATGGTTGAATGAGATGAGTAAAAGTACATCATCAAAAACATGTTTAATATATATCTTCTAAGTAGAGTTAATGGCAAAATTTTAGAAGAAATTCTATTGTTCTTGGATTTCCAGTTAAGTATCTAGAGTTTGCTGTGTCACAGAGGCATAAATCAATAAGAGAAGTGTTAACTAGAAATTTAGTCAGCTGCATTCAGGTACCAGTGCTATATTTATTTTTCACTGGAAAACAGTGCTTGGCCCATGGCAAAATGGGAACTGGCCTAACCAAACTTTACAGAAATAACTAAATATTGAATCAGAAAATCTATACTGATTTACCACTACAAACAGTTTTCCTGTATGTCCTTAACATAACTTGACACTTATTCTTTATCATGCGTTATTCTGAGCATTTTACCATATTAATATATGTAATCCTCATAACAAATGAGAAAACAAAGGAATAGAGAAATACATAGTTTTCTGCAAAGTTATATCACTAGTAAGGGCCAGTTCTAGAACTTCAGCCAAGACATGTTGGCTCTAAAACCAATATCTTAATAATTACATTATCCAATGATTGAAATAATTACATTATACATTTTGGGTTTGGTATGTCACTTAATTCTGGATGTAAACTCAGCTAGTTCAAAGTTCAAATTTCTCTTCAAGGTTGTTGTTGTCCAGTTGCTAAGTCATGTATGATTCTTTGCAATCCCACAAGCTGTAGCACACCAGGCTTCCCTGTCCTTCACTGTCTCCCAGAGTTTGCGCAAACTCATGTCCATTGAATTAGTGATGTCATCCAACCATCTCATCCACCGCTGCTCCCTTCTTATCCAAAAAGGTGTTTTCCAACAAGTCAGCTCTTCACATCAGATGGACAAAGTATTGGAGCATCAGCTTCAGCATCAGCCTTTCCAATGAATATTCAGCATTCATTTCCTTTAGGATTGACTGATTTGATCTCCATGCTCTCCAAGGAACTTTCAAGAATCTTCTCAAGCACTAAAATTTGAAAGCATCAATTCCTTTTCTCTTAATTTATTTTTTAATTGAAGGATAATTGCTTTACAGAATTTTGTTATTCTCTGTCAAACCTGAACATGAATCAGCCATAGGCATACATATATCCTCTCCCTTTTGAACCTCCTTCCCATATCCCTCCCAATCCTACCCCTCTAGGTTAATACAGAGCCCCTCTTTGAGTTTCAAGAGGCATACAGCAAATTCCCATTGGCTATCGATTTTACATATGGTAATGTAGGTTTCCATGTTACTCTTACCATACATCTCACCCTCTCCCCATGTCCATTAAGTCTATTTTCTGTTTCTCCACTGTTGCCTGTAAATAAATTCTTCAGTACCATTTTTCTAGATTCTGTATATATGCATTAGAATATGATATTTATCTTTCTCTTTCTTCCTTCACTCTGTATATGTTCTAGGTTCATCCACTTCATTAGAACTGACTCAAATGTGTTCCTTTTTATGGCTGAGTAATATTCCATTGTGTATATATACCACAACTTCTTTATCCATTCATCTGTTGATGGACTTCTAGGTTGCTTCCATGTTCTAGCTATCGTAAATAGTGCTGCAATGAACAATGGGATACATGTGTATTTTTTAATTTTGGTTTCCTCAGGGTATATGCCTAAAGTGGGATTGCTGGGTCATGTGGTGGTTTTATTCCTAGTTTTTTAAGGCATCTCCATACCATTTTCCATAGTGGCTATATCAATTTACACTCCTACCAACAGTGCAAGAGTGTTACCTCTGCTCCACACCCTCTCCAGAATTTATTGTTTGTAGACTTTTTAATAATGGCCATTCTGACCAGTGTGAGGTGATATCTCATTGTAGTTTTGATTTGCATTTCTCTAATAATGAGTGATGTTGAACATCTTTCCATGTGTTTGTTAGCCATCTGTATGTCTTCTTTGGAGAAATGTCTGTGTAGGTCTTTTTCCCACTTTTTAATTGGGTTGTTTGCTTTTCTGGTATGGAGTTGTATAAGCTGCTTGTATATTTTGGAAATTAATCCTTTACCAGTTGTTTCATTTGTTATTATTTTCTCACATTCTGAAGACTGTATTTTCACCTTGATTATAGCTTCCTTTGCTGTGCAAAAGCTTTTAAGTTTAATCAGGTCCCACCTATTTATTTTTGTTTTTATTTCTGTTACTCTAGGAGGTGGGTCATAGAGGATCTTGCTTTATGTCATCAGGTGTTCTGCCTATGTTTTCCTCTAAGAATTTTATAGTTTCTGGTTTACATTTAGGTCTTTAATCCATTTGGAGTTTATCTTTGTGTATGGTGTTAGGAAGTGCTCTAATTTCATTCTTTTACATGTAGCTGTCCAGTTTCCCCAGCACCATTTATTGAAGATAATTTGATAGGAATCTCATTGAATCTGTAGATTGAGTTTGGTAGTATAGTCATTTTCACAATATTGATTCTTCATACCCAGAAACATGGAATACCTATTTATGTCATCTTTGATTTCTTTCATTAGTGTCTTATAATTTTCTGTGTACAATTCTTTTGTCTCCTTAAGTAAGTTTATTCCTAGATATTTAATTATTTTTGTTGCAATGGTGAATGGGATTGATTCCTTAATTTCTCTTTCTGATTTTTCATTGTTAGTATATAGAAGTGCAAGTGATTTCTGTGTATTGATTTTATATCCTGCAACTTTGCTAAATTCACTGATTAGCTCTAGTAATTTTCTGATACTATCTTTAGGGTTTTCTATGTACAGTATCATGTCATCTGCAAACAATGAGAGCTTTACTTCTTCTTTTCTGACCTAGATTCCTTTTCTTTTTCTTCTCTGACTGCTGTAGCTAGGACTTCCAGAAGTATGTTGAACAACAGTGGTGAAAGTGGACACCCTTGTCTTGTTCAGAAAGCATCACTTCTTTGACACTCAGCCTTCTTTATGGTCCAACTCTCACATCTGTACATGACTAGTGGAAAAACTGTAGCTTTGACTGTACAGACCTTTGTTGGCAAAGTAATGTCTCTCCCTTTCAATACACTGTCTAGGTTTGTCATAGCTTTTCTTCTAAGGAGCAAGTGCGTTTTAATTTCATGGCTGCAGTCACCATTCACAGTGATTTTGCAGCCCAAGAAAAGAAAATCTATCACTGTTTTCACTTTATCCCTTTCTATTTTCCATGAAGTGCTGGGACCAGATGCCATGGGTCTTAGTTTTTTGAATGTTGAGTTTTAAGCAAGACTGTTCACTCTCTCCTTTCACTCATATCTAATTAGATATCATTATACACATTAATCAGAGAAGGCAATGGCACCCCACTCCAGTACTCTTGCCTGGAAAATCCCATTGATGGAGGAGCCTGGTGGGCTACATACAATCCATGGAGTCGCTAAGAGTTGGACATGACTGAACAACTTCACTTTCACTTTTCACTTTCATGCATTGGAGAAGGAAATGGCAACCCACTTCAAGTGTTCTTGCCTTGAGAATCCCAGGGATGGGGGATCCTGGTGGGCTGCTGTCTATGGGGTCGCAGAGTCGGACATGACTGAAGTGACTTAGAAGCAGCAGCAGCAGCAGCATACACATTAATGGTATCTAATGATGATACCATTAGAGTGGTATCATCTGCAAATCTGAGGTTGCTGATATTTCTCCCACCCAGCAATATTGATTCCTGCATGTGATTCATCCAGCCCAGCATTTAACATGATGTACTCTGTGTATAAGTTAAATAACAGAGTGACAATATACAGCCTTGACTTTCCCCTTTCCCAATGTTTAAACAAGTGGACTTGTTATTCCAAGTCCAATAACCAACTGGACTTGTTATTCCAAGTCCAGTTCTGTTGCTTCTTGACCTGCATACAGCTTTCTCAAGAGACAGGTAAGGTAGTCTGGTATTCCCATGTCTTTAAGAAATTTCTACAGTTTGTTTGATCGATACAGTCAAAGGTTTTAGCATAGTCAATGAAGCACAAGTAGATGGCTTTTTTGGAACTCCCTTGCTTTGTGGATTCTCTCCACTCCTCCTCTTTACTGGGATGGTATCTGGGTAAAAAGAGAACATTACACAGCATCTTGGAAATAAAGAAATGTATTCTCATTTTCTAGATCTGTGTTGGCCTCAACTATGCAGCCTCATCCTGCTAGTCTTTGGGAACTGTCTCTGATCGCTCTGTTTCCTCTAGAAACTACAAGGTTACCCATTTTCTTAGGATGAGTGCTAGCACCCGATAATGCTGTAGTCTTTGCCATAGCCTTTAAGTGATGTCTACCACCATAGATGCCCTTCAGACTTGATCCCGGGATTCTTTGAGTCCATCAGAACTCTTCCTTCTTTGACCTCCACTACAGCGTGTGTGAGCCCCTGGATCTCCTATTTGCCATTTTAGGCCATGCTTTTGCTTGGAGTTCTGGTAGACTCATTAGAACTCCCAAAGAGTGTGCTATCCAGCCCTCACTAGCCTCCTCTTGTTTTGGCACTTTCCTCCACTAGGGCAAAGTCCACTACTGTCAATGTCACTATGCACCTTAGAGAAAACAGGGCCAACTCAGACCCCCACCCTGCCTCTGGCCAGGGAAGGGGTACCCACTTACAAGTGTGCCCCTGCTCACATCTGGAAGGACTCAAACTATCTCCATTATAGAGGCTGAAGTTGTTAGTGGGACCAAAACCAGCTCAGTAGTGGGGCAGCATCTCTCAGCCTAGATCCAGGCTCTAACCAAGCATCCACACCAGAGGAAAAAGTGAAACTAGCACAAAACATAGTCCTAAGCCCTCAAATGTGAGATGGATGTTAAAATCACAACTAGGAGAAACAAAACTCCATCAGGGCTCCTCTTCCATCTCTTTGGCCCTCACTCTTCCCCTAGTAAAGCCACACTGGCCATTTTGCATAGGACAAAACCATGGCTCCCACCTGTTGCTACTGTGTTGAGTTGCTTAGTCATGTCCAACTCTTTTGTGACTCTTTTAGGCCACCAGACTCCTCTGTGCATGGGACTTCCAAGGAAAAAATACTGGAGTGGGTTGCCATTTCCTTTTCCAATGGCTTCCACCTAGTTTGACTTTTAATATCTCCAACTCCAGCTCTGTCTTCCCCTTGCCAGCACACCCGAGCGTAAGACACAGCCAATGCTTGCTTCAGATCCAGCTCTCTCAACAAAGCCAACAGGCATGTGCAGACTGCACAAGGATACTCCCACACAGAAATACACCTTCAAGACCAGGATAGGTAACCACCTGAGAAAGCTAAACATAATGATAAGAGAAAGAATATGTTTAAAACAATAGAACAAGAAAAAAAGTCATTGGGAAAAAACCCTAACAAAACAGAGAGAAATAATTTACCTAATAAAGAATTCAGATCAATGGTAATAAGAAAGTTAAATAAACATGGGGAAAGAAATGATGAAACAATGAGAATATTAATAAACTAGAAAATACTAAAAAGAACCAGTTTTAGAGCCAAAAAAATACAATAAGCGAAATGAAAAATATACTAGAAGGAATTAAAAACAAATTAGGTGATATAGAAGAATGCATAAGTAATCTAAAAAGGAGAATATAAAAAACCCCCCAGTCACAGTAGCAAAAAGGAAAACAAATAAACAATAAAGATAGTGTAAGGGATCTCTGAGACAACATCAAGCATACTAAAATTTAAGAGAGACACATAAAGGCAGAAAATGTATATGATGAAATTATGGGTGGAAACTTATGTTTGGAAACTTATGTTGGAAACTATGTTTGAACTTAAATGACTATCAGGTTAAAACAAGTATACACAGATATAGATCAACACATATGAACTTCATGATAATCACAAATCAAAAAGTTACAATAGGTACACAAAAACTAGAGTGAAAAGAACACAAATAAACACAAAAAATCATTTAACCATAATAAAAGACACAAAAGGAAGAATAGAAGAACAGAGAAAAACTAAAAACAACCAGACAACAAGCCATAAAATGGCAATAAGCAAAAATCAATCAATAATCACTTTAAATGATTTAATGAATGAAAAGAAGGCTGATGTAGCAAAACCCATATGAGTAAAGTGTATTTTAAAATAAAATCTATAACAGAAGACAAAGAAGGGTAATATATATATATATATATATATATATATATATATATATCAATAAAGGTATCAATATAAGCAAGGGAAATACCATTTGTAAACATATGTGTAGCTAATATAAGAACAGCTAAATACATAAAGCAAATACTAACAAACATAATGGGGGAAATTGACAGTAACACAAAAATAGGAGACTTTAATATCAATGGAGATTATCCAGACAAAAAACCAATAAGGAAATAAGGACTTTATAAGGCATGTTAAATAAAATGCCTTAATAGAAATATATAGAACATTCTATCCAAAAGCAGTAGAATACATTGTTTTTAAGTGCACATGGAACATTCTCCAGGACAGATCACAAACTAGGCCACAAAACAAGTCTTAATAAATTTAAGAGGTGAGAAATAATATCAAGAATCTTTTCCAGCTATAATGGCATTAAACTAGAAATCAATTATAGGATGAAAAATGGCAAAAATATGAACAAATGGAGACTAAACAAGTTGCTTAAAAATAAATGGGTCAATGAAGGAATTTAAAAGAAAATCAGAAAATACCTTGAGAAAAATTTTTTAAAGAAAAGCTTTCCTAAATCTAAGGGACAAAGAAAAAGCAGCTTCAAGAGGGAAGTTTATTTCAATATGAGCCTTCCTCAGTAAAAAATAAAACTCACAAATAAACAGCTTACCCTGCAATCTAAAGGAATCACAAATAAAAATTAAAAGAAAAAAGGTGAAAGTAAGCAAAAAGATGAAAAATCCTACATATCAGAGTGAAAAGGTGAAAGTGTTAGTTGCTTAGTCTCATGTCTAACTCTTTGTGACCCCATGGACTGCAGCCCACCAGACTCCTCTGTCCATGGAATTCTCCAGGCAAGAATACTGGAGTGGGTAGCCATTCCCTTTCAAAGGAATCCTCCTGGCCAAGAGATCAAACTCGGGTCTCCTGCATTGCAGGCAGATTCTTTAATATCTGAACCACCAGGGAAGCCCACAGATGAAAGTGAAAATACATAAAGTAAAGACAACTGATCACTCATGGGGGTTTTTGCCTCTTTTTAATGTATTTCCACAGATCAGAGTGGACATACATTAAAAACAGGCAAAAAAAAAAAAATGATTGATGAAACCAAGAGCTGATCTTTTGAAAGGACAAACAAAACTGATAACCCTTTAGCCAGGACCAATAAGAAAAAAACATAGAGAGGACCCAAATAAACAAAGTAAGTAATCAAAAGAAGAAATTACATCTGATATCACAAAACTAGAAACAATAATTAAAGCACACTATAAGCAGTTATATGCCAAAAGATTGAACAACACAGAAGAAATGAGTAATTCCTAGAAACATACAATCTTCCAAAACCAAATCAGGAGAAAAAAAAAAAACCTGTGGCAAAAAAGACTGATTAAAAGTACTGAAATAGAATCAGAAATTTAAAAACTCCCAATAAAGTTCAAGACCAGATGCCCTCAAAAGGGACTGCACAAAACAAAACAAAACAAACAAAATAAAGTCTATCCTTCTCAAGCTATTCCCCAAAAAAAACAAGAGGATGCAACACTTCCAAATTCATTCCACAAAGGCACCATAACACTGATACCAAAACCAAAGAAAAAAAGAAAAGAAAAGAAAATCACAGACTGATACTTGGTGAATATAGATGTAAAAATTCCCAATAAATTTTAGCAAACTGAATTCAATGACATATGAAAGCCATCACACAGTATGAACAATTGGGATTTATCCCAGAGATAAATGGATAGCTCAATATGTACAAACTAAGGTGATCACCACATTAACAAAATGAAGGATAAAAATCACATGATCACCTCAATAGATGGGAGAAAAAGCATTAAAAAATTCAACATCCCTTAGTTGGTATACAAGGAACATAGCTCAACATAATAAAGGCTATTTATGACAAACCTACAGCTAATATCATATTAAGTGGTGAAAAGCAGAGTTTTTCCTTAAAAATCAAAAACAAAACAAGGATGCCTACTTTCATCATTTCTCTGTAATACAGTATTGGAAATCCTAGCCACAGCAATTAGACAAGAAAAGAAAAGAAACCCAACTGGAAGGAAAGAAGTAAAACTGTCACTGTTTGCAGATGACATAACAATATATATAGAAAACCCTAAGTCTACACCAAAAACTCTATTAGAACTAATAAATGAATTCAATAAAGTTGTAGAATGCAAGATTTATAAACAGATACCTGTTGTATCTCTATCCTGTAACAATGAACCATCATAAACGGAAAGAAAAACAATCCCACTTACAATCACATCAAAAAGAAGAAAATGGGAATAAACTGAATGAAGGAGGTGAAACACTTATTCTCTGAATATCATAAGACAATGACACAGGAAACCAAGGACAAAATAGAATAAATAGAAAGATATCTCATGTTCATAGACAGGAAAAATTAATACTGTTAAAAATAGCATATTACCCATGGATCTACAGTATCAATATAATTCCTATCAAAACACCTCAGACATTTCTTACAGAACTTGAAGAAATAATCCTAAAATTTCCATGGAACATTAAAGACCCCAAACAGACAAGGAAATCTTCAGAAAAAAGAACATAGCTGGAGGTATCACACTGCACGGCTTCGGACTATAGTATAAAGCTACAGTCGTGAAAATAGTATGGGACTACCACAAAAAACACACATAGATCAATAAAATAAAACAGAGTCCAGAAATAAACTCATGTACATATATTCAGTTGATTTATGACAAAGGAAGCAAAAATACACAAAAGGGAAAAGACAGCTTCTTCAATGAGTGATGCTGGGAAAACTGGACAGCTACACATAAAAGAGGGCTTCCCAGGTGGCTCAGTGGTAAAGAATTTGCATGCTAATGCACGAGAGTGGGAGATGTGGGTTTGATCCCTGGGTCAGGAATATCTCCTGGAGGAGGAAATAGCAACCCACTACAGTATTCTTGCCCAGATAATGCCACGGACAAAGGAATCTGGCAGGCTACAACAGTCCATGGGGTAGCAAAGAGTTGGATATGACTGAGCAACTGGGCACTCATGCACACACATAAAAGAATGAAATTAAAACATTTTCTCATACCATATACAAAAATAAATACAAACGTGATTAAGGATCTAAACATAAGACCAGAAACCATAACACTCCTTGACGAAAACGTAGGCAGTATTCTCTCTTTGACATACATCTTAGCAATCTTTTTTCAGATCTGTCTCCTCAAGCAAGGGAAGCAAAAGCAAAAGTTTTCAGAAGGGACCTAATTTAAACTTACAAGTCACTGATAGAGCAAAGGAAACCACTGACAAAATGAAAAGTCCACCTACTGAATCTGAGAAAATACTTTCAAATAATATGACAATTAGGGGCTAATATCCAAAATATGAGATGCTGGGAAAGATGGAGCACAGAAAGAGAAAAGGGAGTCAGCAGATGAGATGGCCAGATGGCATCACTGATGCAATGGACATGAACTTGGGCAAACTTTGGGAGATGGGGAGAGACAGGGAGGCCTGGTGTGCTACAGTCCATGGGTCACAAAGAATCAGACATGACTGGGCAACTGAACAACATCAACAACATCCAAAATATATAAACAATTCATAAAAACTCAGTATCAGAAATAAAGTTATCCAATTTTAAAACAGGGAGAAAATCTGAATTGCCATTTTTCCAAAGAAGACATACAGATAGCAGAAAGACTCATGAAAAGATGATCAACACAGTTAATAATCAGATAAATGCAAATCAAAACCACAATGAAATATCACACCACCCTTGTCAGAATGGTTATTATAAAAAAGAAACCCCTCATTTGGTGAGGATGTGAATAATAGGGAATACTGATACACACTGTTGGTGGGAATACAAGTTGGTCGTCACTATGGAAAACAGTATGAAGGCTCCTTAAAACCTAAAACAAGTACATAAGATTCACACTTGATTATGTATTAGAAGAAAATAAAAATACTTATTCAAATATACAGGCTTCCCTGATAGCTCAGTTGGTAAATAATCCACTTGCAATGCAGGAGACCCCAGTTCAATTCCTGGGTTGGGAAAATCCCCTGGAGAAGGGATAGGCTACCCATTCCAGTATTCTTGGGCTTCGCTTGTGGCTCAGCTGGTAAAGAATCTTCCTGCAGTGCAGGAGACCTGGGTTCAGTCACTGGGTTGGGAAGATCCCCTGGAGAACAGAAAGGCTTTCCACTCCAGTATTCTGGCCTGGAGAATTACATGGACTGTACAGTCCATGGGGTCGCAAAGAGTTAGACACAATGGAGTGACTTTCACTTATTCAAAAAAATATGATATATGCATATGATATGATGCATATCATGGGGTGCATGATATGATGCATATGATATATGCACCCCAATGTTTAGAGAAGCATTACATATAATAGTCAAGATATGGAAGCAAACTAGGTGTTAATCAACACGTAAATGGACAAAGAATAAGTGATATATGTATACAATGGAATATTACTCAGCCATAAAAAATAATGAAAATTTGCCATTTGCAACAACATGGATGGATCTGAATGCCAAGCTTAGTGAAGTAAGTCAGACAAAGAACAATAAATGTTACATGTTTTTATTTACATGTGGAATCTAAAATAAAATAAATACAACAAAACAGAAGCAGACTCACAGATACAAAGAACAAACTAGTGATAATCAGTGAGAAGTGGATAGGAAGCAAGATACAGGAAGGGAACTAAAACTCATAAACATTGAAGGCACACAACAGATATCTGTTGAATACATAGATATGCAAATGAACTGAAGTGCTGTAGTTTTATTGACCTGAGAAAAACTGAAAAGCACATTTAGAGGTTTAATATCACAAACTGTTTTGGACAAAGGGACTTTGAGATTCCTGTCTTATTTAGGAAAAAGAAATGTGGGTGCTAAATATATGAGTTGTAACATAAAACAGACTGCCAGATATATCTCCAGCAAACATGGGTTTATTTGGGACCACAGAAAATTGCAGTTTGGGGGTCTACAGCCATGATCCACACAAAAGTGTACACAGAGCAAAGGAAAAAGGACTTTTATAGAAGAGGAAGCCGGGAGAGTTATAGCAAACAAAGAGCCCATGGCTTTTCATTGGTTGAGTCCTTGCCAGGAAAGAAGAGAAATCTTTATTCCTCCTTGTTGGGCTCTGCTTGATAACAGGGTGTGAGAGCTCCCCTTCTGGTCTCCTGACTGTATTCAATTATGATTTATGTTTCTTAATTTTTTACATTTCCCCCTTTTCACCAAATCTTTTTATTAAAGAATCACTGATCAATTGCCAGGTTCTCTAGGTTTTCTCCCTCAATGCCAGGAAGAATCTTTGCTGGGTATTCTGTTTCACATCGTAGGGAAAATACACAGATTGAAAACCTATTGAGTTCACATTTGAGTAACAAGGAAGGGAAGGAGGAAGAACACTCAAAGCACTCTGTATCTGGATGTTGTTGCTCAGTCCCTAGGTCATGTCCAACTCTTTGAGAACCCATGAACTGCAGCATACCAGACTTCTCTGTCCTTCACTATTTCCCAGAGTTTGCTGAAACTCATGTCCATTGAGTCAGTGATGCCATCTAACCATCTCATCCTCTGTCACCCCCTTCTCCTCTTGCCTTCAATCTTTCCCAGCATCAGGGTCTTTTTCAATGAGTTGGTGCTTTGCATCAGGTGGCCAAAGTATATATAGGAGCTTCAGGTTCAGCATCAATCCTTCCAATGAACATTCAGGCTAATTTCCTTTGGGATTGACTAAGGTTTGGTCTCCTTACAGTCCAAGGGACTCTTGAGTCTTCACCAGCACCACAGTTCAAAAGCATAAGTTCCTCAGCATTCAGCTTTCTTTATGGTCCAATTTTCATATCCATACGTGACTGCTGGAAAAACCATAGCTTTGACTATACGGACCTTTGTCAGCACAGTGATGTCTCTGCTTTTTAATAAGCTGTCTTGGTTCGTCACAGCTTTCCTTCCAAGGAGCAGGCACCTTTCATTTCATGGCTGCAGTCACCGTCTGCAGTGACTCAGGAGCCCAAGAAAATAAAATCTGCCATTTCCATTTTTTCCCCATCTATTTGCTATGAAGTGATGGGACTGGATGCCATGATCTTTGTTTTTTGAATATTGAGTTTTAACACAACTTTTTCACTCTCTTCTTTCACCTTCATCAAGAGGCTCTTTGGCTTCTCTTTGCTTTCCCCCATTAGGGTGGTATCATCTGCATATCTGATGTTGTTGATACTTCTCTCAGGAATCTTGATTCCAGCTTGTGAGTCATCCAGTCACCAGCATTTCACATGATGTACTTTGCATTTAAGTTAATTAAGCAGGCTGACAATATATAGTCTTAATGTACTCTTTTCCCAATTTGGAACCAGTGCTAGAGATCATTTAAATCATATGTCATCATCAAAATTTTGGTGGCAAATTTCCAATAGGTCTTATCCAGATGTCTTGGAAAAGCTATCTCATCAAATGTCTGCTTCAATTTCAGGAAATCTTTACTTTCAGGTCAGCAGATGATATGCAGATCTGGTCAGGATTTGGTGTTTTCTTTATGTGTGTCACAGGAATATAAGAGTCCATTCCCTAGAGTTTGGCCACACAAGAGTTTGTTAGCATACCTAATAGGGGCCTCTCCAGCAAGGTTGAAGAAAGTTCTTCTAGAGGTGTCTTTTTTAATAGATGAAATATCCAAGTTTCAAGGTGTGATGCTTAAGGTCTTCATCTCCAGTGAATGTACTGTGAAAAGACTGCTCTACCAAAACATGGTTATTTTTCTAAAACTTTTTATTTTGTATTGGGGTATAGCCGATTAACAATGTTGTGATAGTTTCAGGTGAACAGCAAAGGGACTCAGCCATACATATACAAAAACATGATTATTTTTAAAACAAGAAATTAGGCCTTTCCAATATTGGAGTATCTATCCTAATATCAGTTGTCAGTCAAAAGATATGGAAGCCAATTGCACTGGGTATCCTATGACTATCTCAAAGGGTAAGAGTTTATGACTTCTAAAAGGGGTAGATCTGAGATGCAGAAGAACAAACAGCAGTTCTTTTGGTCAAGGTATTTTCAACAAATTTTGCCAAATGAGTAGTAATTAAGTGATTATTATATTAGGCTGAACCAGAGAATTAAGGGTGGAAGGTTAGTGGAAGTGTTGTAAAGCTGCCCAAACATAACAAACTTGTCAAAATACTTGACCAGTAAAATCGGTTCCTCAATCGCTATCAAGTGCAAGATTATCCCAGGCAGGAATAATCTTTTCCAAAGGAACCTTGGCCACAGAACAGGCAGTAGCCTGTCTGCAAGGGAAGGCTTCAGTCCAGTGTGAAAACAAACAATGACTAAAAGATATTTATATCTGTTAGACAGAGGAAGCTGTGTAAATCTATTTGTCTGAACTCCAATTTTAAATGTCTAGAAACAGTATGAATAGGCTTCCCTCGTTTGTACCTTACACAAGTGGGACAAGTAAGGCTGGTACTTCTTCCAGTCTTGTTAATGTTTTTCCACCACTACTGATCCATGGGGACTTCCCTTGTGGCTCAGCTGGTAAAGAAACTGCCTGCACTGCAGGAGACCTGGGTTCAATCCCTGGATTGGGAAGACCCCCTGGAGAAGGGAAAGTCTGCCCACTCCAGTACTCTGGCCTGGAGAATTCCATGGACTGTATAGTCCATGGGGTCACAAAAAGTTGGACACGACTGAGCAAATTTCACTTTCACTGATCAATGAATGCTATCACCATGTCAGTAGATCAATGTTTATTGTTTAAGTGATGAGGAGTGGGAATTTTAGAGCTTCCAGGAGGACTGGGTTTTTGGTCCCAGCCAGAACTTTTTTTTTTTCAAACCAACAATTGTTGAATTTCCATCTTGTTTTTTCCATTTCTACAGCCAGTTGTTTAGCTTCTCTAGCCAGTATTCTAATTTATCATTTGGGGAAATATCTCTTTGGACTGTGACAGAGGTTTGGCTGTTGGCTCCTTCAAGGGCAGCATTCCTTGTGCAAATATCAGCCAGGTGATTTCCCTTTGCTTCCAGAGAGTCAAGTTTAGAATTCCCCAGAATCTTAATAATACTTTAGGAGGCTAGTAAAAAGTATTGCATCTATTAATTCCTGAAAGTGGGGTCAATCTCTATTTTTATTTCTGCTGGAAGTAAAGAAACCATGTTGTTGCCACAACATTCCAAAATTATGAGCTACTTCCAAAGCATGTTTACTATCAGTATAAGTCCTGGCAGGTTTGTCCTTGGCTGAAGTAATCATAGGTAAAGATACTGCCTCAAAAACATGAGAAGGAATAGTAATAGCAAACCCATAACAATATTTGCCAGTGTCACCTTTTAAATCAGTGAACCATGAGAAGTCAGCATTACCCACAGGAACTCCTTATAGATCACGATGAGTCAAGATGTAATCCACCAGTGTTAAGTAATCATAAGTGACTTTGTCGGTGAGGGAAGGGAGAAGAGTAGCAGAATTAAGGTTACTACAATATATGATAAAAAGTGTTCTGTGAGGAGGAATTAACAGAAGGAGTTTATAGGAGATAAGACCACTAACTGAGAAATATTGTGATAACACTCTGGAAAGCTTTTACTGTATGAGGTATAAAAATGATTAATCTCACAATTTCCTTGGTGGTTTTAACCAAAAGAATAATGGCTGTAATGGCTATAAAGCAATGGAGTAACTCATGCCACAGGGTCCAACTGCTGGCTACAAAATCTAATGGGCCTATGGTGGCCCCCATGTTTTGGGGTGAGTACCCCAAGGGTATCCCTTTCCTTTTCATATATAAATAGGAAAAAATCTGGTAACTGGCATTCCCAAGGGCAGGCAGATTTATCAAACTCTCCTTGAAACCTTGAAATTTGTTGTCCCGTTTTCTCATAAGAATAGGTCAGGGTTGTTTCTGTTTATTAAAATACACAAAGGTTTGGCCAGATGAGAGATACTTGAAATTCATAATGACAATAACCATTTAGCTCAAGAAAATCTTGCAGATGGTGCTTAGTTTGGATATGGGGAAACTTAGGACACCATGAAGTCTATCTGGGTCTAGGTATAGGCCTTGCTCTGATAACAGATGCCCTAAATATTGAACCTGAGTTTGAGTAAACTGTAATTTTTATTTGGCAACTTTGTGTTCCTTTAAAGCTAAAAACCTTGGCAAGTGGATGCTGTCTTTCTGTGAGAGGACTTGAGAAGGAAAACAAAGAAGCAAATCATGCACATACTATTTGAAAGTAGAACCTCTAGGGAACTATATATTATCCAGATCATCTTTCAGGACTTGTGAGAAATAAGAACTCTCAGTAAAACCTTGAGGCATTACTGTCCAAGTGTTTTTCTTCCCAAGTGAAGGCAAAGGTATTAACTAGCTTCATAAAGTGGAATACTAAGGCATACACTGGAAAAAACAATTTCAATAAAGAATTTGCTCCCAGTATGAATGGGTAGTAGTAATGTATGAGGATTAGGAACAATGGGGTGTCAAGGGAAAACAGTGTAGTTCAGTGCTCACAGGTCCTGGACAAACCACTACCCTCAGTCTTTGGGTTTTCTCACTGGTAAAATGGGAACATGATATCTTCTATTATGGACTTCAGGCCTTAAAGGGCTTTATGGGGTATTGAGTAATTCTGGGAAGAGATTTTGACAGATCTGTTTTTTCTTTTCCTTCTCTTGTGCTTCCTGTCTAGAAAGTTCCTTTAGCATTTGTTGTACAGCTGGTTTAGTGGTGCTGAATACTTTTAACTTTTGCTTATCTGAAAAGCTTTTGATTTCTCCATCAAATCTGAAAGAGAGTCTTGCTGGGTAGATTATTGTTGGTTATAGCTTAGCTTCTTCCCTTTCATCACTTTAAATATATCATGCTATTCCCTTCTGGCTTGCAGAGTCTCTGTTGAGAAATCAGCTGATAGCCTGATAGGAGTTCCAGTGTATGTTATTTGTCATTTTTCCCTTGTTGCTTTTAATATTTTATCTCTGTAATTGTTGTCAGTTTGATTACTATGTGTCTCTGTGTGTTCCTCCTTGGGTTTATCCTGCCTGGGACTCTGTGCTTCCTGGACTTTGCTGACTATTTCCTTTTCCATGCAAGGGAAGTTTTCAGCTATTATCTCTTCAGATATTTTTTCAGGTCCTTCCTCTCCCTCTTCTCCTTCTGGGACCCCTATAATGTGAATGTTGATGCATTTAATGTCATCCCAGGGGTCTCAGGCTGTCTTCATTTCTTTTCATTCTTTTTCCAATATTGTTTTGTGGCAGTGATTTTCACCATTCTATTTTCCAGTTCACTTGAATTCGTCTGCCTCAGTCATCCTGCTATTGATTCCTTCCAGTGTATTTTTCATCTCTGTTTGTTCTTTAGTTCTTCTGGGTCTTTGGTTGCATTTCTTGCGTCTATTCTTTTCTGAGATCTTAGATGATTTTCACTATATTATTCTGAATTCTCTTTCTGGAAGGTTGCCTATCTCTACTTCATTTAGTTGTTTCACTGGGGATTTATCTTGTCCCTTCATCTGAGACAAAATCCTACGCCTTTTCATTTTGGTTAGCTTCTTGCGATTGTGATTTTCTTTCTGGAGGTTGTGGGATTACAGTTCTTCTTGCTTCTTCTGTCTTCCCTCTGGTGGATGAGGCTAAGAGGTTGTGCAAACTTCCTGATGGCAGGGACTGGCAGTTGAGGGACCTATTTGAATCCTGATGGGAGGTTCACCGTGAATTTTGCCAAAATCAATAGGAAATTCTGCCCATAAGGAAGGTGGCAGCTGATTCAACAGAGAAAAATGATCAGCACTTCCAAAATCAGCTCTAGTATGTGAGGGAAGAAACAATAAATGATGTCAAAAGTCATTTAATTCATATAAAGATGACTAGTGGAACTGAGTACCAGCAGTATAGCTCTGGTGTCAGTTAAGACTGGCATCCTCAGTCTGAATAAATGCTTCTCCAAGCTGATTAAGAGAGAGTACTGGGAAGACCCCTTGTAACCCTGTCAATGACAAATGAGAGTATATCAGAAATAATTGTTAGAGGGCTGAAGGTGCCTGAACAACTTAAATTTGTAACATCTTGTTTCCAAAGTCCTGGCTCTTTACAATAGAAATAGAAACTAGGAAAGTTTTGTTTTGTTTTTTATTTCATCTAGGAGTCTTCATTTGCTGGAGCTAATTAAAAATTTAGGTGGTCTTCCTTTTAGACAACTCATCTAGAGGGCAAGTAAGATGGTTTGCCAGATTAACTAAATCTGGATTGGGCACATATTTCCATTCCATCCTGGTCCTTTTTACTAGAAAGGATATATCCCAGTTCAGCCTATTAAAAGCATGAAGTTAAAGACTACCATGACGAAATCCACAAATAAAAGAAGACTGAAAATCTTCTTTAAAATAACCTGAAGTCAACTGTAAGAGTCATAAACAGATACATCATACTTTTTTGTGTGTAAGAATGAATTCTGTCTAACAACTGGCTTTGGAAATGCCTTGGGAATTCCTAGAGAAAGTCACCTCGAAATTGCCTGAGCTTGATTATAAAATAAGTTAGCAGACTGGTCTCTTGGTTTTAATTCTAAAGGCCTTTCAGTGTTTTCCCAATTAGCAGTTGTCATCCAATGCTATGTCTGGCCTTCACAAACAAGCATATTAACCAGTTGTTAAAAGTCAGAGAAACCAAGTTGTAAGTTGAAATGACTATATTAAATTCTTTATCAAAGCTGTGAGAATCTCCACCTGCTTTAGGGAAATCTTTGACTATGGCTTATACTTCAGCTTTAGTCCGGGGTATATAAGGTAAAGGTTTAATCTCTTGATTCTAAGAAGGCTTAATTTTAAAGGAACAGGTTCTGATAAATTCAGGGGGAAAAAGTGAGTCAAGAAAATTAGCAGGAGGGAATTGAGGGTATAAGCAGACCCTCATTTTATTGCGCTTCACTTCATTGTGTTCTGCAGATATTGCATTTTTTACAAATTGAAGGTTTGTGGCAACTCTGCTTCAAGCAAGTCCATCAGCACCAGTTTTCCAACAGCATTTGCTCACTTCATGTCTCTGTGTCCCATTTTGGCAATTCTTGCAATGCATCACAATTTTTCATTATTGTTACATTTGTTACAGTGATCTGTGATCAGTGATCTTTGATGCTACTATTGCAATGGCACCCCACTCCAGTACTCTTGCCTGGAAAATCCCATGGACGGAGGAGCCTGGTGGGCTGCAGTCCTTGGGGTCGCTAAGAGTCGGACACGACTGAGCGACTTCACTTTCTCTTTTTACTTTCATGCATTGGAGAAGGAAATGGCGACCCACTCCAGTGTTCTTGCCTGGAGAATCCCAGGGATGGGGAAGCCTGGTGGGCTGCTGTCTATGGGGTCACACAGAGTCGGACACGACTGAAGTGACTTAGCATAGCATAGCATAGCATTGCAAAGATTATGACTCACTGAAGGTGCAGATATAGGCAGCATTTTTTTAGCAATTAAGTAATTTTTAAGTTATGTGTGTGTGTGTTTAGACAAAATGCCTTTGCACACTTAGTAGATTACAGTCTTGTTGTACATTGCCAGTGGTGTCTAACTCTTTGCAGCTCCATGGGCTGCAACTTGCCAGGCTTCCCTGTTCTTCACTATCTCCTGGAGTTTGCTCAAATTCATGTGCATTGTGTTGGTGATGCCATTCAACCATCTCGTCCTCTGCTGTTCCCTTCTCCTTTTGCCCTCAAACTTTCAGAGTATCAGGGTCTTTTCCAGTGAGTCAGCTCTTTGCATCAAGTAGTCAAAAACTGAATTTCAATTTCAGCATCAGACCTTCTAATGAATATCCAGGGTTCATTTCCTTTAAGGATTGACTGGTTTGATCTCCTTGCCATCCAAGGGACTCTAAAGAGTCTTCTCCAGCACTAAAATTTGAAAGCATCAATTCTTCAGTGCTCAGTCTTCTTTATGGTCCAACTCCGACATCTGTACATGACTACTGGAAAAACCACAGCTTTAACTATATGGACCTTTGTTGGCAAAGTGATGTCTCTGCTTTTTTAATCCACTTCCTAGGTTTGTCACAGTTTTCCTTCCAAGGAGCAAGCATATTTTAATTTCATGGCTGAGGTCATGCTCCACAGTGATTTTGGAGCCCAAGAAGATAAAATTTGTCACTGTTTACACTTTTTCCCTATCTATTTGCCATGAAGTGATGGAACCAGATGCCATGATCTTAGTTTTTTTAATGTTGAGTTTTAAGCCAGCTTTTTCATTCTTTTTCTCCTTCATCAAGAGGCTCTTTAGTTTCTCTTCACTTTCTGCCATTAGAGTGGTATCATTTGAATAGCTGAGACTGTTGATATTTCTCCCAGCAAACTTGATTCCAGCTTACGATTCATCCAGTCTGGCCTTTCACATGATGTACTCTGCATATGGAGAAGGCAATGGCACCCCACTCCAGTACTCTTGCCTGGAAAATCCCATGGACGGAGGAGCCTGTTAGGCTGCAGTCCATGGGGTCACTAAGAGTCAGAAACGACTGAGCGACTTCACTTTCACTTTTCACTTTCATGCATTGGAGAAGGAAATGGCAACCCACTCCAGTGTTCTTGCCTGGAGAATCCCAAGGATGGGGGAGCCTAGTGGGCTGTCACCTCTGGGGTCACACAGAGTCGGACATGACTGAAGCGAATTAGCAGCAGCAGCACTCTGCATATAAGTTAAATAAGCAGGGTGACAATTTAACTTAATTAACTAGTATGAACATTACATTTATATGCATTGAGAAACCAAAAAAAATGCCGGACTTACTTTTTTGCAATATGTACATATTGTGGTGGTGTGGAACTGAACCTGAAATATCTCTGATATGCCTGTACAAAGGAATCCTAAGTGGCACAGAAGTAAAAGAGAAACATGGGTCCAGAGACAGAATCTGAAACAAGCTAAGGAAAAAGAGCCTGAGGCTTCAGGATTCATTTTACCTTTTTTTAATCACTTGTTTGCCTCAGTTACTCTTAAAATTTTATTTTGCAGAAAGGCAGTTTGAGACTTCCAATAACCTTTGGAAGCTTCATGAAACCAACTGAAACAGGCATACCACTCAGTTCTGAAAATTGTTGCTCTATTGTGATCAATTCCTTGGAAATTTTAGTCTGGGGATTTCAGAACTTCCCCATAAATAGCCATTGATATATCCAATTGTTTTTGGCCAGGTTGGTCAATTTAGATATAAATGTGCTTGAGGAAGGATCGCAAGTTGCAAAAATAAAACTGGTTGGAGTTCCTATAAGGGTGGTGCCCTCAAAATATTTACATAACTGAAATTCCATTTCTCAGAGGGTTCTTTTCACCCTAGAATAAAAGAACAATTTGCAAACAACTTAAATACCTTGCAGTTCAACCAGCTCAATCCAAACAGTTTGCAAGCCTAAATACCAGCCAACTCTAAGGAAACAGCTTAGACCCAGAAAAGCCATGTCAATGCCTTCTTTCAGCCAGTTTACAGAAAACAGCCTAGTCCCAAGGAATAGGCCAAAGCCTGAAAAACTAGCATAGTTTCAGGGAAGCAGCCCTTGTTTCCCAAGAAATGGGTCAAAGGGGTTTTCAGCTAACTTCAGCTCAAAAAGTCTGACTAAAAATCAGGCCTAAGTGCCAAACAAGCAATTGCATACAGAAGAAGGTCTTTATCAGAAAGACAAAGGCTTAAAACAGATCAAAAATAAAAACCAGAAAGCTTCAAATTCAGAGTATAGCTCAGATCCATGAGAAAGATATACCTTCAAACTCCAAGATGCAAAAGCAGTGAGCAAAAACAACCTCAATTTTGGGTACTGCACCTGTTTGCTCACCAGCCCCTGAGCCTTGGGGTGGGGGGGTCTTCTCTGGTTCCTAAAAAGACCCCCAAAATGTTGACTTAAAACAGAATATCACATATTCCTCCAGGAAAAATTAATTCGGGATCAGCAATGAAAAGCAATTTAGGGTCTGCAACCATGGTGATCCAAGTCCAAGTTCTTGCACAGCAAGAAAAGGAAAACACTTTCATAGAGGCGGGGAAAAGAAGTTGGACGGGCTATGGTAAACAATGAGTATATGTTTTTTCATCAGCTGAGACCTTGAAGGAAAGAAAAGGAGTATTTCCTCTTCCTACTGGTCTCCTCCACAGTCACAGGGTGTGAGAGCTCCTGCTTCTGGACTCCTGACCCAGCTGAAGTTTCTATTCATTAATTTTTTAAGAGTGTGCAAGTCAAAAAGGAGATCTGGCCAGAAATACTCATTTTGGCATTGGTGACCTATAAAAGGTAATGGAAGCAAAAGAACAGCGATTACTTAGGAAAACAAGTATTAAAATGAGAATTGAAGAGGACTAGAAACCCAGCCATGAGGGACACTTACATTTGAAGTTCAGGGAGAAGAATCTGCCTCCAGTCTCTAGCTATATTTTCTACTAGTGAATTCATGTGTCACACTGACTACTTAGAAATTTAAAATTGGAGAACACTTTTGTGTTATTATTAAACATTTGTTGAAAATTTACCTTATGTCAGATATCTCATAGGTGCTGGAAATACAGACTTAAAGCGTATTCATTGTCCTTGAAGAGCTCAGTGACCCAATTAGCCATATGATTCTGTTCCGAATTATTATACATTCAATGATACCTAAGAAGAATGGGATAAGATAAAACATTTTATTCCTTCATCATAAAGAGTGCTCTGAGCTCAACTACAGAAAAATGAAGCTATATTTATACACATCTGAGTCACAGTTTATAAATCCTAAACCTGCTATAGTCAAATGGGCCTTAGAAAGCATCACTATGAACAAAGCTAGTGGAGGTGATGAATTCCAGTTGAGCTATTCCAAATCCTGAAAGATGATGCTGTGAAAGTGCTGCACTCAATATGCCAGCAAATTTGGAAAACTCAGCAGTGGCCACAGGACTGGAAAAGGTCACTTTTCATTCCAATCCCAAAGAAAGGCAATGCCAAAGAATGCTCAAACTACCGCACAATTGCACTCATCTCACATGCTAGTAAAGTAATGCTCAAAATTCTCCAAGCCAGGCTTCAGCAATATGTGAACCGTGAACTTCCTGATGTTCAAGCTGGTTTTAGAAAAGGCAGAGGAACCAGAGATCAAATTGCCAACATCCACTGGATCATGGAAAAAGCAAGAGAGTTCCAGAAAAACATCTATTTCTGCTTTATTGACTATGCCGAAGCCTTTGACTGTGTGGATCACAATCAACTGTGGAAAATTCTGAAAGAGATGGGAATACCAGACCACCTGATCTGCCTCTTGAGAAATTTATATGCAGGTCAGGAAGCAACAGTTAGAACTGGACATGGAACAACAGACTGGTTCCAAATAGGAAAAGGAGTACGTCAAGGCTGTATATTGTCACCCTGTTTATTTAACTTCTATGCAGAGTACATCATGAGAAACACTGGACTGGAAGAAACACAAGCTGGACTCAAGATTGCCGGGAGAAATATCAATAACCTCAGAGAGGCAGATGACACCACCCTTATTGCAGAAAGTGAAGAGGAACTCAAAAGCCTCTTGATGAAAGTGAAAGTGGAGAGTGAAAAAGTTGGCTTAAAGCTCAACATTCAGAAAACCAAGATCATGGCATCCGGTCCCATCACTTCATGGGAAATAGATGGGGAAACAGTGAAAACAGTGTCAGACTTGATTTGTTTGGGCTCGAAAATCACTGCAGATGGTGACTGCAGCCATGAAATTAAAAGACACTTACTCCTTGGAAGGAAAGTTATGACCAACCTAGATAGCATATTCAAAAGCAGAGACATTACTTTGCCAACAAAGGTTCGTCTAGTCAAGGCTATGGCTTTTCCTGTGGTCATGTATGGATGTGAGAGTTGGACTGCGAAGAAGGCCGAGCGCCAAAGAATTGATGCTTTTGAAGTGTGGTGTTGGAGAAGACTCTTGAGAGTCCCTTGGACTGCAAGGAGATCCAACCAGTCCATTCTGAAGGAGATGAGCCCTGGGATTTCTTTGGAAGGAATGATGCTAAAGCTGAAACTCCAGTACTTTGGCCACCTCATGCGAAGAGTTGACTCATTGGAAAAGACTCTGCTGCTGGGAGGGATTGGGGGCAGGAGGAGAAGGAGATGACAGAGGATGAGATGGCTGGATGGCATAACTGACTCGATGGACGTGAGTCTGGGTGAACTCCGGGAGTTGGTGATGGACAGGGAGGCCTGGAGTGCTTCGATTCATGGGGTCACAAAGAGTCGGACAGGACTGAGCGACTGATCTGATCTGATCTGATCTGAAACCTGCTATACCATGTAATGACTAGTTAAATCATTATATGCTATATGCTCTTTTATTTTTACAGATATAGAGGAGACATAGTAGAGTGATACAGAAAGAGGATTTGACAAAAAAAAAAAGAGAGAGAGAGACTAGATCTGTAAAAATTATTTCCTGAGTGACTTGATCAAACAATGAATTGTCTTATATGAAATGCCTACAAATTTCACCTCTGAGAGAAGTTATCAGGAGTCAGAACTGCTATGCTCAAAGCCAGTCTCTGGTAGTTACAGAATGACTACCAATCTAAGGGGAAAAAAAAAAAAAAAAAAAACTGACTGAGGCTTTTGGATCTATATATCTGATTCCTAAAAAAAGTATAACTTTTAGGTTTATTAGGAAAATAATCTTTACCCAAACTCTCAGCTGAATTGCTGTTCTAGACTATGATTTCCAAAAATAATTAATAATAGAATATAATACACACAGTAATTATAGAATATATATATGCATATATATACACACACACATACATACATACATACAAACCCCTTCCCATGTATATTTCATGTGATCCTGGGCACACCACTGACTATAAATTACCAGAGTTCTTCATGCTAGACGAGGTGCTAACAGTGACTATTCAGTTCAGTTCAGTCGCTCAGTTGTGTCTGACTCTTTGTGACCCCATGCACTGCAGCACTCCAGGCCTCCCTATCCATCACCAACTCCCAGAGTTTACTCAAACTCATGTCCATTGAGTCAGTTATGTCATCCAACCACCTCATCCTCTGTCATCACCTTCTTCTCCTGCCTTCAATCTTTCCCAGCATCAGGGTCTTTTCCAATGAGTCGGTTCTTCGCATCAGGTGGCCAAAGAACTGGAGTTTCAGCTTCAGCATCAGTCCTTCCAATGAATATTCAGGACTGATTTCCTTTAGGATGGACTGGTTGGATCTCCTTGCTGTCAAAGGGGCTCTCAAGAGTCTTCTCCAACACTCTAGTTCAAAAGCATCAATTCTTTGGCTCTCAGTTTTGTTTATAGTCCAACTCTCAAATCCATACATGACTACTGGAAAAACCACAGCCTTGATTAGATGGACCTTTGTTGACAGAGTAATGTCTGCTTTTGAAAGGTTGTTACTGAATGAAAAGATGCCAGGATTCTTGGCCTCTGGAGGAGAAGGATTCAATCCGGGGCCAGAGACGAGGCTTGATCTCTCAGAGCTTTTGTGTAATAAAGTTTTATTAAAGTATAAAGGAGATAGAGAAAGCTTCTGACATAGGCATCAGAAGGGGGCAGAAAGAGTACCCCCCTGATAGTCTTCAGCTGGATGTTATATATTTACTAGCAGTCTGTTAATGAAAGAAAGGAATGTCTTAAAACTCAGAATGGCACCAGGCCCCTCACCCATAAGATGCATTTTGGGATAATCTTGACACCAGACGATTCATTCTGGGCCATAGAATGATTAACTTGAATCTTGTAGAAGAGCAGATTACCATACGAATAGTTTCGTTTACATAGATTAGGGGAACAATATCTGAGTATAACATCCTGGTTTGTCCAGTAGGTTCTGAGCCATTAGGCGGAACGACTTGAAGACAGTTTGGGATAACTGCATAGTACGTTAACATAGCTTAAGACAAATATTTCCATAAGAAAAATGTATTGGTTAACTCAAGGTTTGAGAATAGTTAACTTAAGGTGAAAACAGGTGTCATTATGGCAACACAGTATTTTAAGAGAAACCTCCTTTTAAATTTGTATAGAGAAGAAAAATATATCGCTAGTTTGTTTCCTCCTGCTGCTTAAGAGAGATAAAAATGTCTGACACTTGCAAGCTATTTCCTCCATTTGGAGATCCCTGGTCTTCCTGCCTGTTACCCTCTCACTTTTTAACAAGCTGTCTAGGTTGGTCATAACTTTTCTTCCATGGAGTAAGCGTCTTTTAATTTCATGGCTGTAGTCACCATCTACAGTGATTTTGGAGTCCAAAACAATAAAGTCCATCACTGTTTCCACTGTTTCCCCATCTATTTGCCATGAAGTGATGAGACCGCATGCCATGATCTTAGCTTTTTGAATATTGAGTTTTAAGCCAGCTTTTCCACTCTTTCACTTTTATCAAGAGGTTCTTTAGTTCTTCTTCATTTTCTGCCATAAGCGTGGTGTCATCTGCATGCTTTTGATATTTCTCCTGGCCATCTTGATTCCAGTTTGAGCTTCATCCAGTCCAGCATTTCTCATGATGTACTCTGCATATAAGTTAAATAATCAGGGTGACAATATACAGCCTTGACAGACTCCTTTCCCGATTTGGAACCAGTCTGTTTTTCCATGTCCACTTCTAATCATTGCTTCTTGCCCTGCATACATATTTCTCAGGAGGCAGGTCAGATGGTCTGGTATTCCTATCTCTTGAAGAATTTTCAACAATTTGTTGTGCTCAAGCTACCACACAATTGCAGTCATCTCACATTGTGGCTCAGCTGGAAAAGAATCTGCCTGCAATCGGGAGACCTAGGTTCGAACCCTGGGTTGGGAAGATTCCCTGGAGAAGGGGAAGGCTACCCACTCCAGTATTCTGGCCTAGAGAATTCCATTGACTATATAGTCCATGGGGTTGCAAAGAATCGGACGTGACTGAGCAACTTTCATACATACATGCTAGCAAATTAATGCTCAAAATTCTCCAAGCCGGGCTTCAACAGTATGTGAGCAGTGACTATGCCTAGGGATAATTTAAGAGATTAGTGGGTGCACAGTCACTTCAGTCATGTCCGACTCTTTGCGACCCCATGGACTGTAGGCTGCCAGGCTCCTCTGTTCATGAGATTCTGCAGGCAAGCATACTGGAATGGTTTGCCATGTTCTCTTCCAGGGGATCTTCCCAACCTAGGGGTTGAACCTGGGTTTCCTGCATTGCAACTAGATTATTTACCACTGAATCTCCATTACCCTGTCCAAACTAACATATAAGCTAAGCAAAAATAAATGTGATTGGAAATTCCCTGGTGGTCGTGATTAGGACTCCACACTCCCAATGCAGGGGCACAGGTTCAATCCCTATTCTTTGAGCTTCAGACTTACATATCCTACTGCTGCTGTTGCTGCTGCTGCTGCTATGTTGCTTCAGTCCCGTCCAACTCTGCACAACCCCATAGACGGCAGCCCACCAGGCTCTCCCGTCCCTGGGGTTCTCCAGGCAAAAACACTGGAGTGGGTTGCCATTTCCTTCTCCAATGCATGAAAGTGAAAAGTGAAAGTGAAGTCACTTAGTCGTGTCCGACTCTTAGCGACCCCATGGACTGCAGCCTACCAGGCTCCTCCATCCATGGGATTTTCCAGGCAAGAGTACTGGGGTGGGGTGCCATCACCTTCTCTGATAATAACTGTTTGCATTATACATATTTTATCAGAGTGTGTTCTACTAAGAAAAACTTAACTTCAATGTTCCATGGTTGTGGAGTGATGTCACTTTCCCAGAACATTAATGCAATTTGCTCCAGCTAGTTTACAAATATCAGATTTTCTTAATAAAAACTATGATGAGGGAAAAAACAATCCCCCCAAAAAGAGTATAGAGTTATCCTCTTCTGTGGAAAAATGCAGCACAAAATACAAACAAATGTCAAGTAAAGTTGTGCTTTGAAATTCCGTAATCACTAAAAGTTATACAAGTCTGGATGTATGAAATTGTTATATATTTTATTTAAAAAGAAGATAAATATTTATTTTCTTTAATATCATCACCCTTGTAAGTTATCCCCAAAACTTCCCTTGTTGAGGACCAAGCTCCCAGAAAGCTCGAAATCCTAAAATTGAGTTCTTCTTTTTGGTATGGTATACCAAAAAGAAAAAGAAAAAGAAAAAAAAAATATATATATATATATATGTGATTACTTCAAAAATGGAAAATGTGTAATCTATACATACCCACATAACTCAAAACCAAGTAAGTATTTTTTAAGCTCTTTCTCAAAATAGTACTAAAGTGAGACTATGCATCGGTATGAGTCCAATAATTTTTCAATTATAACTAGATAAATATCCAGATAACAGCTTGCAAACCCTACCTTATTAAAGCAATTTTCTTCCAAGGAATGCAAGATTTCACAATACCACTCATTCATGAAACTTATTTTCACTAAGTTATATCAAAGCTCATTACTTGGGGGAAAAAACTAATAAAATCAAATATTTATTTTAAAATAAATGTCCAAAACTCAGTTTCCATTTGTGAAATTCAAAGAAACAAAGATATCAAAGGAAGAGAAACCACCCATAAAGCATAACTAATCATTATTATAATATTATCTTAAAATCTGAATTAATGTCTCATTTTTCCTACTATTATCCAAACCATAAAAGAATCTTGTTTAGATTTTCATTTTTTTTTTCATTCGCTGGCCATAAGCTTTCTTTTTATTTATTTATTTTTTGAATGCCTTGTACCTCCTAATATATAAACTATCCATCACATTATCTAGTATACAGTAATACCAATAATAAGAAAATTCTTCCAAATTAGAAATATATGATGTTATATTTAGATAGTTTTGAAAAGTTTTGATTCCTCATACAGGGCAAATTCTTCCTGTATGCTGATTCCTTTTGGGGGAAAAAAAAAAGACTAGCTGACAAAAATTAAAGATTTGTGTGTTTTCAGAGGAAATGTTGCATGTATACTCTGAAGCTCTTCTCAGCACACTAAGACTTGTAACAATCATCTGCTATGCCACACCATGTGCAATGTATCATCATGTATCACACAGTAGTCATTTTGGAGCAAGAGCTCTAACTGTTTGTTTCCACAAAAAGAGAACAGAGATCCATTTATTAGACAGAACAATATATTAAAGTTTCAAGATCTTTGCCAGATGGAATGTGCCCCTTGGGTAGGAAGCCCCATCACCACTTCCAAGGGACAGCCCATGGATTCAACAATCAAAGACATGAAGACAGTAAACTTAAAACAAACCTCTTTGAACAAACTGAAAACCTAAATGCTGTACAAGAGTGTCCTTCATATTATGAAGTAGGGGGAAAAAAGTAAAATAACAATGTACTATTCCCTATGCAAACTGCTCATGTTCTCATGATACCACAAAATAGTATAGCTTAGGCCCTATAATTGAAATTTTCAAGTAATAATGCAAAAATGGTAAAGATAATTCTCTAATCAAGAAAATATTCAAAACTCTTGTTTTGTGTACTCCTAACTCAAAACCACTAGTGCCATAAAGCACATTCTTGGTAATATCAACCTCTATCAAGCCCAATTTGAGTAATATTTTTTCAAGGAGAAATGGTTTGAAATTCTGCATCTATGTAAGAGTAGCAGGAAATGAGTCTATTTACTTTTTATTTATTTTAAATTTGCTAGGAGATGTTGCCATGAATGTTATTAAACATTTTATCGTCCCTGCTCTCCGACCACTTCTCTCCAAAATGTATTATAGCTTTCCTGCATCGTTGTTTATTCGTTAAATTGTGTCCAACTCTTTACGACCCATGGACTGTAGCCTGCCAGGCTCCTCTGTCCATGGGATTCTCCAGGCAAGAATACTGGAGTGAGTTGCCATCTCCTGCAACTCACTGTAGATAAAACCTGCAACTACCACTGAGCCATCCTTTTTTATTTCATTCAGAAGAAATCAATAATTATAAATAACATGCTCAGTAAATCTATTATTTTTATTGTTTCTTTTGGACATGATTTTCTCCACAATCCACCCTAATACTCTTCTATTCAATGCTTGTCAAATAAAAAATAAACCCAGGATTCTACAAACTCTGGCTGGTTCAGATGGCTTCCATCCATTCACTCAGGACTCATAAGAGGGGTGATTTCCTTAGTGCTCTTCTGGCTGAGCTACTAAATAATAATCTCACAGTTACAGAACTTCTAAGAAAAGTGTAATATTTAGCACATTAATGGTAATGCTGCTGTTGCTAAGTCCCTTCAGTCGTGTCCGACTCTGCAACCCCATAGACAGCAGCCCATCAAGCTCTGCTGTCCCTGGGATTCTCCAGGCAAGAACACTGGAATGGGTTGCCATTTCCTTCTCCAATGCATGAAAGTGAAAAGGGAAAGTGAAGACGCTCAGTCATGTCTGACTCTTCGCGACCCCATGGACTGCAGCCTACCAGGCTCCTCCAGTCCATGGGATTTTCCAGGCAAGAGTTCTGGAGTGGGTTGCCATTGCCTTCTCCTAATGGATAATGCTAGACGTTATAAGTTTGTTGGTGTAATTAATCACAGCTCTTGTCCTAAGGATTTTACCTAATTTATGAGATAGAAATAGAGTATTCAGGGAATAAAAGACTACTCATTTAAATACATGACTTCTGGAATGCTTAATTCTCCCATCATGATTACTCAAATCATGACCTTATAGCCAGTTGTTTTCTACCTGGAAAGATAAAGAGGAAATGCTAGAATCCTACAAATACCATAACCAAAGAAAATTGAGGGACCATGGACACTTGGTTTTCCCCAGAGAAATAAATGAACAGAGTGGAAGCAGGAATTTTTACATCTACTCTACTTTCTCCTTGGAAGTAGAATGCAAGTCCTTGTCAAGAAATACATTATCTTTCCTTTACAGAAGAACAGAATGAGCTATTACCAAAACATTTTAATTTTATCCAGTAACCTGGTGGAAGAGTTTGATACCAACATCAATTTCAGGTACTTTTCCTCAGTACATTTTGTTGTCCAAAGATACATTCTGTTCTATGTACAGACTTTTATGGAGTAATGCTGCAGCTTTTATCCAATGTGAAATACAACTAGACACATATCCATTACATATCTTAGTTTCTATCTCTAATACAGTAAATGAAACACATTTTCTATCATAGGTATATAGCTATTCTTCAAAACAGAAAAATGACCTGGCTTTTGACATATGTGGGAGGTAATAAAGAGCTATGAGAAGAATGGTTTGGAACCCAGTTGAGGGGCCGGGTAATGGAAACTAATTCTAGACCTTATTTCCAGATAACTAACTCTTAGAGATCGGCTCCCATGAGCTAAAAAATTTAAACATCATATTTTACTTTCAAACTATTCATATCTGTGTTATACCCACACTGCATAGAACCTTGAATGTTAAAATTCCCAAGAAGCCATACAGAAGAAATCATACTACTGTGCCAAGTGTTCTAAACTGTGAAACAGAAAAAAAAGATCTGCATGAATTTCAGTTTCTTTAACTATACAACAGTTATCTCCAAAGTCACTTCCAATCCAAAATTCTGTAATTCTACAATTGTTTCACATAGCTGATTTTTACAAAATAGTATCTATCTTGAATAGAGATAATAGGCGGTACATTAAGTTTTTGATACTATTGACATTAACTCATTAGTATTGACTATGCTGTGTTCACTTTATTATATAGCATATGGTTTTATCCAATTGTGTACTTGATAATAGTAAATTCACATACACACACATACACACACACACACACACACACACACACACAATGTACTCAGACTTCTGATTCTTTACTGATCTTGTCTAGTTCTATGCCTTTAAATGCTATTTGTGTACAATCTCCATTTTAGACCTCTCCCTAAATTCCAGACTCATCTCCTTTCCTACTTGATCTCTCCTGTGATATCTATATCTAAAAATATATAGAGATTTACTATATAGATATAATCTAAAATTTAGGCATCTGTATGCAAAATGTGACCACTTCTTACAATCTACACAATTACTACCCTAGACCAAGGCAGCATCTTTTCTCCTAGACTATTAAAACAGAATCCTACTAATTACCTATTTCTACTCTTGACTTCCCTAAAGATTTTTCTTCTCACAGTGACCAGAGGGAACCTTTTATCATGCAAGATGGGCCACATGACTCCTCTGCTCAGAACCCTCCAATGACTTCCACTCTAAGTTAATAACCACTTCTTGCCTGTACAGCTCTAATTCATTTAGAGCTGCTTCTCTTTGACCTTATCACATTTGATTCTCCTCTTACTCACTGTATTCCAGCCAAATGGCCCCATATCCTGACTACTATTTCTTTATAGCAGTATGGGATATATTGTAAGGGACATTCACTTCAGGCTTTTGCTCTCCCTCTCAGCTGGAATGTACTCTTCAGAGTAAAGGGTTCTGTTCATAGCTATATCCTCACAGTATTCTATGTGTGTGTATGTATATGTATATGTGTGTCTGTATATATATATATATATATATAAATCTTTTATGTCTTATCTACTGCACATTTTTCCCAGTCTATTTTTCCCCCTTTTTGTCTTTCTCAAAATATTTATGTGCCAAATATAATACTTGTTAAATAAAATTCATCTATTTTACATTACTTTTGGATTATGTACTATTTCTGGACAGTATTATATAAAGGATTAATATATTTGTTGTATAAAGAGTTCCTACAAATCCGTAAGAAACAGAAAGACCAGAACAACACCCAAGATACTCTATTCACTGACATTTATTATACACATCTATGAACATTTCAACTGCTGAATTCTCTACCAGGAAAATTATTTCTCCCTTATTTGTCTTGTAAACTCTCAACCACACTTCTAAATATAAATTAAATAATATTTTTTGTGATATCCTGAGCAAAAGAAATTCAAGCAATAAGCACATGTGAACTGTGAATATGCTTGATTTTCTAGTAATGAAAATGTAGAATAAAATGACAACAAATAGTTTTCCTTCATTAAATTTAAATAATTAATGGATAGAAATCTTTTGCATTCCTATGCACTACCAATGAAAGATCAGAAAGAAGAAACAAAACAATTCTATTTACCACTGCATCAAAAAGAATAAAATACCTAGAAATAAATCTACCTAAGGAGGCAAAATACCTAGATTCAGAAAACTATAAGTTCAGTTCAGTTCAGTTCAGTTGCTCAGTCGTGTCCGACTCTTTGTGGCCCCATGAATCACAGCACAACAGGCCTCACTGTCCATCACCAATTCCCAGAGTTTACCCAAACTCATGTCCATCGAATCGGTGATGCCATCCAGCCATCTCATCCTCTGTCATCCCTTTCTCCTCCTGCCCCCATTCCCTCTCAGAATCAGGGTCTTTTCCAATGAGTCAACTTTTCGCATGAGGTGGCCAAAGTACTGGAGTTTCAGCTTCAGTATCAATACTTTCAATGAACATCCAGGACTGATCTCCTTTAAGATGGACTGGTTGGATCTCCTTACAGTCCAAAGGACTCTCAAGAGTCTTCTCCAACACCACAGTTCAAAAGCGTCAATTCTTTGGCACTCAGCTTTCTTCACAGTCCAACTCTCACATCCATACATGACCACTGAAAAAACCATAGCCTTGACTAGACGGACCTTTGTTGGCAAGGTACTGTCTGTGCTTTTTAATATGCTATCTAGGTTGGTCATAAATTTCCTTCCAAGGAGTAAGCATCTTTTAGGTTCATGGCTGCAATCACCATCTGCAGTGATTTTGGAAATAAAAGATGACACAAACAGATGGAGTGATATACCATGTTCTTGGATTGGAAGAATCAATATTGTCAAAATGACTATACTACCCAAAGTTACCCATGGATTCAAAGCGATCACTATCAAATTACCAATAGCATTTTTCACAGAATAAGAACAAAAAGTTTACAGTTTGTATGGAAACACAAAAAACCCCAAGCAGCCAAAGCAATCTTGAGAAAGAAAAAACAGAGCTGGAGGAATCAGGCTTCTTGACTCAAGAGTATACTACAAAACTACAGTCAGTAAAACAGCAGTACTAGCACAACAACAGAAATACAGATCAATGGAACAGGATACAAAGCAGCTATGGCCACCTAATCTATGACAAAGGAGGCAAGAGCATACAATAGAAAAAGGACAGTCTCTTCAACAACTGATGCTGGGAAAACTGAACAGCTACATGTTAAAGAAGAAAATTAGAACACTTTTTAAGAACATAAAAATAAACTCTAAATGGATTAAAAATATAAGGCCAGATACTATAATACTTAGAGTAAAACATAGGCAGAACATTCTCTGAAATAGCAAGCTCTTTTTTGATCTACTTCCTAGAGTAATGAAAAATAAACAAATGGGACCTAATTAAACGTAAAAGCTTTTGCATAACAAAGGAAACCAAACAAAATGAAAAGACACCCCACAGAATGGGAGAAAGTATTTGCAAACAAAGTGACAGACAAGGGATTAATCTCGAATATATACAAATGGCTCATGCAGCTCAATAACAAAAATACAAACAATCCTATAAAAACATGGGTACAAGATCTAAACAGACATTTCTAGAAAGGAGACATATAGATTGCCAAAAATCACAATAAAAATACTCAACATACTAATTATTAGAGAAATGCAAATCAAAACAACAATAAGCCATCACACCAGCCAGAATGGCCATCATCAAAAAACTCTACAAACAATAAATGCTGGAGAGAATGTGGAGAAAAGGGAACCCTCCTACACTGTTGGGAATGTAAATTGCTACAGCTGCTATGGAGGGTCCTTAAAAAATTGAAAACAGAGCTACCATATGATCCAGCAATCCACTCCTGGGCACATATCCAGAGAAAACCATAATTCAAAAAGATATATGCACCCCAATATTCACTGCAGCAAAAGTCAGGAGAGTGAAGCAACCTAAATGTCCATAGATGGAGAAATGGATAAAGAAGATATTGCATATATACACAATGGAATACTGTTCAGTCTTAAAAAATAATAAAATAATGCCATTCGTAGTGATGATGATGATCCTAGAGATTGTCACACTGAGTGAAGGTAAGTCAGAGAAAGGCAAATATCATTGATATTGCTTATTTGTGGAATCTAAAAACAGTGTACAAACAAACTTATTCATAAAACAGAGAGTCACAGATGCATAAAACAAACTCATGGTTCAGTTCAGTTCAGTCACTCAGTTGTGTCCGACTCTTTGCGACCCCATGAATCGCAGCATGCCAGGCCTCCCTGTCCATCACCAACTCCTGGAGTTCACTCAGACTCACATCTATTGAGTCAGTGATGCCATCCAGCCATCTCATCCTCTGTCGTCCCCTTCTCCTCTTGCCCCCAATCCCTCCCAGCATCAGAGTCTTTTCCAGTGAGTCAACTCTTTGCATGAGGTGGCCAAAGTACTGGAGTTTCAGCTTCAGCATCATTCCTTCCAAAGAAATCCCAGGGCTGATCTCCTTCAGAATGGACTGGTTGCATCTCCTTGCAGTCCAAGGGAGTCTCAAGAGTTTTCTCCAACATCACAGTTCAAAAGCATCAATTCTTTGGCGTTCAGCCTTCTTCACAGTCCAACTCTCACATCCATACATGACCACAGGAAAAACCATAGCCTTGACGAGACGAACCTTTGTTGGCAAAGTAATGTCTCTGCTTTTGAATATGCTATCTAGGTTGGTCATAACTTTCCATCCAAGGAGGAAGCGTCTTTTAATTTCATGGCTGCAGTCACCATCTGCAGTGATTTTGGAGCCCAGAAAAATAAAGTCTGACACTGTTTCCCCCATCTATTTCCCATGAAGTGATGGGACCAGATGCCATGATCTTCATTTTCTGAATGTTGAGCTTTAAGCCAACATTTTCACTCTCCTCTTTCACTTTCATCAAGAGGCTTTTGAGTTCCTCTTCACTTTCTGCAATAAGGGTGGTGTCATCTGCATATCTGAGGTTATTGATGTTTCTCCCGGCAATCTTGATTCCAGCTTGTGTTTCTTCCAGTCCAGCATTTCTCATGATGTATTCTGCATAGAAGTTAAATAAACAGGGTGACAATATACAGCCTTGACGTACTCCTTTTCCTATTTGGAACCAGTCTGTTGTTCCATGTCCAGTTCTAACTGTTGCTTCCTGGCCTGCATACAGATTTCTCAAGAGGCAAGTCAGGTGGTCTGGTTACCAAGGGAGTAATCTGGGAGTAAGGATAAATTGAGAGACTGGGACTGACATATACACACTGCGATATATAAAAAAGATAACTAACAAGAACCAACTGTAAAGCATAGGAAACTACTCGATATTCTGTAATGACCTATAAGAAAAAGAATCTAAAAAAGAGTGGTTACATGTAAAACTGATTCACTTTGCTGCACAGCAGAAACCAACACAACACTGTAACTCAACTGTATTCTAATAAAAATGTTTAAAAAATAACTGAAAGATAAATACTCAAAATCTGATACTGATGAGTTATAATGAAACTGATAGGCTTGTATATTGCTTGCTAGTAGAACTGAATTGCAAAACAATGGTGATAAGCAATTTAGCAACATTTTTGAATATACTCATCAGCTTTTAAAAAGGCAAGAATATCAGAAATAGTTAAATAGTAAAATGTCATGCATTTATTAAATATATTCTGGTACGTACACAAAATTGAATGCTATTCAGATATTTAAACTGCTTGTACAGAAAAGGTTGCAAAGAGAAAAAAAAAACGTGTTAATGATACATTAAGCAGAAAAATGTCTAGATGTCCTCCTATGACATCTACTTGGAGTTTATGAATTATGTTGTCACTACCTCTGAATCCATGACCTTGTGAGCCCCGCCCACTGTCATTCCTACACAAAGTCCCACTCTTACTGCAATAGGCTCTAACAGCATTACAGCCTAACAGAGCCAGTGAAGCACAGCTGTCTTCTCTAAAACTGAGTGACACCAGCAAATGCATTGTGAAGAACAACAGTATACAATGGACATCCATCCAAATGAAAGATGCACATCCATATTTAATACCTGAAATATCAAGTCATGAGAGGTATTAGCAGTAGTACTTAAAGGAAAACATGTCCAAAAGATTACTGTCAATGATATTGAAATTTTGATTACAAACCAGAAAATTTTAGACTAACTGGACCAATCAGAATTCCTATTAGTTTTAAGACCTGTTACTGGAGAATGGTGAAAATGACTACTGAAAACCAATCAGCAGCTATTGACTCTGAAGCACCTATATTCAAAAGATGATCAGGAAATCCTGATTAGAAATGAAACATATTCTAGGCCCAGATAATTTACACAATACTTCTGAATCATGTGGGAAATCAAGCTGTTACATGATTCTGGTCTTTATCAACCCTTCTGTCCTATGCTTTAGAAAACACACTTTGAGTTATAGTTCCTTGGATACTCAGGGGCCATAAGACTCCACATTAATAACAGTGTAGAAGGCACTGGCAGTCGCCACTCCAGTACTCTTGCCTGAAAAACCTCATGGACGGAGGAGCCTGGTAGGCGGCAGTCCATGGGGTCGCTAAGAGTCGGACACGACCAAGTGACTTCACTTTCACTTTTCACTTTCATACATTGGAGAAGGAAATGGCAACCCACTCCAGTGTTCTTGCCTGGAGAATCCCAGGGACGGGGGAGCCTGGGGGGAGGCCATCTATGGGGTCGCACAGAGTCGGAAACGACTGAAGCGACTTAGCAGTTTTATTAAACACATTATTTCAGAACCACATATGAAGACACATTTGTTTATACTGTGAAGACATGTCCAAACCTGTTCTTCCTGATTCCTTTATAGCCTGTAGAGTTGCCTTCTCTCAATGTAAATAAGCTAAAATAAAAATAAATCATACTTTTTTCTAAAAATGGAAAGAGCAGTTTTCTACTAAGAAACAAAATCAAGGAACAATCAATTTCTTCAAAGTGTAGAAAGAACAACCAAAAGTGAATGTGAAGTGATAAAGAATAGATTTTTGAAAAGGACAAATATTTAAAGATTTTCTCTACCATAAAATAAACTATAATAATGTACCAAAAACAACATGATTTTGCTGCAGAAATGGAAAACCAGAGTAACAGAAGAAAAGTAGAGCCTTTCTTAGAAACAGAAATACATGTACTTAATGTGTGTGCATGTATGTGATAGATATAGATAAAGATATAAATGCTTGGTTAGGATGATATTTGAAATTATAGGTAACAGAAGTCAGTAAGTGGTAAGTGACAACTACAGATACATCTAGAACAAAGAAAGTTTACAGTCTCACATTATTGAAAATTATGATTTCCAGAAAGATTAAAAAGAAACATTTTTTGGAGAGAAAAAGATGGCAGAGGAGTAGGTGGCCATGGAGTACATCTCTCTCCACAGATACATCAGGAATACACCTTCAGACACAGAAGTGCATGCAGAACACATGCGGACAGGAGTACCTGACCAGCGGAAAAGAATATACAGACCCACACAAAACTTGGTAGGAGGAAGGAACTAGGGGGAAAAACAGGAGTGTTAGTAGGGCTAGACCTGTCCTCAGTGAGTGGGGGAACTAAAGCAGGGGTCCTATCCCCACACCCGAGTAATTTTCTGAGTCAGAGGAGAAACATTCCATGCTGAGAGTGAAACAGCTGATCTGTGGCAGCCTAAATGGAATGAGAATCAGACAATCCTTGCTGCAGCCATACATACTCCAGACAGGGACACAGGTCCCCTGGAAGGCATAGGGGCTGGGAGCTGAAGTTTAGGGATAGTGCAGCAATCCCAGGGCGAGAGCTGCTATTGACTGCAGAGAGATGGATCGAGGAATGTGAGGGAGAAGACTGTGGTGGGACATGCCTGTGGAGGAAAGCCGGGCAGCCATGGAAGCAAGGTGATACTGCCGAGTCATGCATATGGGGTGGACCCATCACCATACCCTCTCTCCCAACACGCCAGCACTGGCAACTGAACAATACAGAGGGTGGCCCAACAAACGCCTGACACACTAAACTGCAGAGTAGGACCCCACCCAGGGTGCCCCATTAAGTGCCTGATGCACTGATCTACAGAGTAGGATCCCAGCCAGGAGGAGCCCTCTATGTGCCTGACATGCCAAACAACAGAGAAGGACTACAGGCAAGGAAGCCCTCTACATGCCTGAACAAGCAGAGCTACGGAGAAAGACTGGCCAAAGAGGCCTTCTGATTACCAGCTACAAGAGGCTTGAAAAAAGACTCTGATAGGGTCATAACTGCTATGGCGGAGGCAGTCTGTGTCCCTGCACACTTGGTGCCACCAGGGTCTCTGCAAGCCAATCAGCTGTGCCACCTTCATGCTCAACTCTCACTGGGGTAGAGCTGCCACAGGCCAAAAAAAAAAAAACATTTTGTGTCTATGCACACAGGGTCGCTTTGGTCATATCCAACTCTTTGCAACCCTGTAGACTGTGGCCTGCCAGGTTTCTGTCAGGGAGTGTGGTTCTCCAGGCAAGAATACTGGTGCATACTGGCCAGTACTGGTTACCATACCCTTCTAGAGCACTATATTTCCTGCTGCACTAGCCACCAACTCCCCTGAGTACCTGGTGCTGCCAGAACCCCTGCAATCCAAGCAACTGCACCACCTCCACACCTGGCCCTCACAGGAGCAAACCCAAGTCCTCCAAGGCAGCCTCAGGAGCAAACCCCAGTGGACGATCCACATGCCGAGGTGGAAATAAAACCACAATCGAAACCCAGAGGCAGTGTAGCTAAGGAAGAAGACCCAAAACCTTCCCACCAGCTACACAAGCTGCAGATTAAATCCACAAGATCTACTAGGCAGACTCTGTGACTATGGAATATATAGAGGACATTGAGAGCTCCCACAAAAGAAAACACACTAGTTCTGATAGCTGTGGACATCAGAGGCAAGAACACACAGGAGTAGGACCAGATTAGAATCTGAGCTGCCCCCATAACAAGTCCAGAAATCAGCACAGTGTTGGAGGGTATCCAAGGGAGGTGAGGTGGACTGTGACTCCCAGTGAGGGAAAGGACTCTGACAGTGGTGACTCAATAAAAACCTTTATTATTCTTATGTTTTGATTTGTTCTCTATATTCTTTTGGATATTTTTTTCTCCTTTCTCCCCTCCTCTGCTGTAGTTGTTGATTTCATTGGCATTATGAAAACTAATTAAGTTTTGAGCTTTTTTTCCCCCCTCAATCACATTTTTTATTGTTGTTATAAACCTCTGCCTCTATGTTGGGTTTCTGCAGTTCTGTGGAGGGTTTTTTTTTTTTTTTTACTTTTTTTAATTTTTTAAATGTGTTCTTAGTTTTTCTGCATTTATTCATTTGCTTATCCTGCTGTTATTTTCTCCTTGCAGTAATCTTTAATGTATATAAATCTTCTTTATCTACCTTTATTGAACTTTGCATATCTATTCTTTCTTTTCTTTCTTTCCATTCCCCTCAACATATTCGTTAGTTTTATTTTCATTGCTTTATTCCCCAGTTGGCACCTTTCTTTGGTTTGTTTTCCAGTTTATGCTTTAGTTAGTTTTGTTCTTAACTGGTAGATAAAATTTTTCGTTCCTTTGTTTCCTGCGTAAATCTATTGTACTTTATTTTTGTGGAACTGTTTTGATTTTGCTTGTCGGTATATATGTATATATGTATATTCAGTCACACTTTTTATTGTTGTTATAAATCTCTGCCTCTATGTTGGGCTTTTGCAGTTCTGTGGAGTTTTCCTTTTTCTCTTTTTCTTCCTTTTTTTTTCTTTTCTTTTTATTATACTTTTAAATTTTAATTTTTTAACCTATTATATTTTTTATACATTTATTCTTTGTTTGCCTTTCCTACTGCTCTTTTCCCCTTGCAGTTAAACTTTAATATATACAAATCTTCTTCATCGACCTCTATTTAACTTTGCATATCTAGTTTGCTTTCTTTCCTTTCCTCTCAACATACTCATTAATTTTGTTTTCACTGCTTTACTCCCCACTCGGCACCTAGTTTAGTTTTGTTTTCCAGTTTGTGCTTTACGTGGTTTTGCTCTTAACTGGTACTTTTAATTTTTGATTTCCTTTGTTCACCAGGTCAATCTACTATACTTTTTTTGTTGAACGGTTTTGACTTTGTTTATGGGTATATATGTATATGTGTATATTCCATTCTTTTAATTATTCTTTGTCTGATTTTGTAACTGCCATTTGTCTGGGGTTCACCTTTGGTTTCTCGTTTTCGGGTATTTGTTTTGATCTCATTTAATACCATAAAAAACCACTTGTGAAATCTACATTTCTGACCAGAGAACAAGTCCTGAACCTTTGGAGTGGGAGCACTGACTACGGGATCTTAGACTACCAGAGTACTAACCCTATGGAGTATCAAATAGTGAGAACTCACACAAACAAAGGAAACCACTGGAATACAAGACCCAGCATCACCCAACCACCAGTAGCACCCTGTGCAGGATGCCTCACCTAAACAACAAACAAAACAAAAATACAAACCAAATCATCAGCAGACAGGATTACCACCTCACTCAGCCTTATCCTTCAGAGGAAAAACAAACAAACAAAACACCTCAGCACAAATATAGGGGACTGGAATGCAAAAGTAGGAAGTCAAGAAACACCTGGAGTAACAGGCAAACTTGGCCTTGGAATACAGAATGAAGCAGGGCAAATGCTAACAGACTTTCACCAAGAGATCACACTGGTCATAGCAAACACCCTCTTCCAACAACACAAGAGAAGACTCTACCATGGACATCACCAGATGGTCAACACCGAAATCAGATTGATTATATTCTTTGAAGCCAAAGATGGAAAAGCTCTATACAGTCAGCAAAAACAAGACTGGGAGCTGACTGTGGCGCAGATCATGAGCTCCTTATTGCCAAATTCAGACTTAAATTGAAGAATGTGGGGAAAACCACTAGACCATTCAGATATGACTAAATCAAATCCCTTATGATTGATTATACAGTGGAAGTGAGAAATAGATTTAAGGGACTAGATCTGATAGATAGAGCCCCTGATGAACTATGGACGGAGGTTCGTGACATTGTCAGGAGACAGGGATCAAGACCATCCCCATGGAAAAGAAATGCAAAAAAGTAAAATGGCTGTCTGGGGAGGCCTTACAAATAGCTGTGAAAAGAAGAGAAGCAAAAACCAAAGGAGAAAAGGAAAGATATAAGCATCAGAATGCAGAGTTCCAAAGAATAGCAAGGAGGGATAAGAAAGCCTTCCTCAGCGATCAATGCAAAGAAATAGAGGAAAACAACAGAATGGGAAAGACTAGAGATCTCTTCAAGAAAATTAGAGATATCAAGGGAACATTGCAGGCAAAGATAAGGATAGAAATGGTATGGACCTAACAGAAGAAGAATATATTAAGAAGAGGTGGCAAGAATACACAGAAGAACTGTACAAAAAAGAACTTCATGACCAAGATAATCACAGTGGTGTGATCACTCACCTAGAGCCAGACATTCTTGAATGTAAAGTCAAGTGGGCCTTAGAAAGCATCACTATGAACAAAGCTAGTGGAGGTGATGGAATTCCAGTTGAGCTATTTCAAATCCTGAAAGATGATGCCATGAAAGTGCTGCACTCAATTTGCCAGCAAATTTGGAAAACTCAGCAGTGGCCACAGGACTGGACAAGGTCAGTTTTCATTCCAATCCCAAAGAAAGGCAATGCCAAAGAATGCTCAAACTACCGTACAATTTCACTCATCTCACACGCTAGTAAAGTAATGCTCAAAATTCTCCAAGCGAGGCTTCAGCAATACGTGAACCGTGAACTTCCTGATGTTCAAGCTGGCTTTAGAAAAGGCAGAGGAACCAGAGATCAAATTGCCAACAACTGCTGGATCATTGAAAAAGCAAGAAAGTTCCAGAAAAACATCTATTTCTGCCTTATTGACTATGCCAAAGCCTTTGACCATGTGGATCACAATAAACTGTGGAAAATTCTTCAAAGATGGGAATACCAGAACACCTGACCTGCCTCTTGAGAAACCTGTATGCAGGTCAGGAAGAAACAGTTAGAACTGGACATGGAACAACAGACTGGTTCCAAATAGGAAAAGGAGTTTGTCAAGGTTGTATATTGTCACCCTGTTTATTTAACTTATATGCAGAGTACATCATGAGAAATGCTGGGCTGGAAGAAGCACAAGCTGGAATCAAGATTGCTGGGAGAAATATCAATAACCTCAGATATGCAGATGATACCACCCTTATGGCAGAAAGTGAAGAGGAACTAAAAAGCTTCTTGATGAAAGTGAAAGAGGAGAGTGACAAAGTTGGCTTAAAGCTCAACATTCAGAAAATGAAGATCAAGGCATCTGGTCCCATCACTTCATGGGAAATAGATGGGGAAACAGTGTCAGACTTTATTCTGGGGGGCTCCAACATCACTGCAGATGGTAACTGCAGCCATGAAATTAAAAGACACTTACTCCTTGGAAGGAAAGTTACGACCAAAGTGGATAGCATATTGAAAAACAGAGACATTACTTAGCCAACAAAGGTCCGTCTAGTCAAGGCTATGGTTTTTCCAGTGTTCATGTATGGATGTGAGAGTTGGACTGTGAAGAAAGCTGAGCACTGAAGAATTGATGCTTTTGAACTGTGGTGTTGGAGAAGACTCCTGAGAGTCCCTTGGACTGCAAGGAGATCCAACCAGTCCATTCTAAAGGAGACCAGCCCTGGGTGTTTTTTGGAAGGAATGATGCTAAAGCTGAAACTCCAGTACTTTGGCCACCTCATGCGAAGAGCTGACTCACTGGAAAAGACTCTGAGGCAGGGAGGGTTTGGGGGCAGGAGGAAAAGGGGACGACAGAGGATGAGATGGCTGGATGGCATCACTGACTCGATAGACGTGAGTTTGAGTGAACTCCAGGAGATGGTGATGGACAGGGAGGCCTGGCGTGCTGCGATTCATGGGGTCGCAAAGAGTCAGACACGACTGAGCGACTGAACTGAAATGAACTGATAAGAAGTTTACACAAACCACTGGACCAACCTTAGGAGAGCAGAAACCAAAAGGAAGAAAGAATTCAACTGTGAAGCCTGGGAAAAGGAAACCTCAAACACAGTAAGTTTAAAAAAAATAATAATAAAAATGCTGAGAAATACTACACAAATGAGGTAAGAATTTAGAAACACAGAAGTCCAAATAAATGAAGAGGAAATAGGCAAACTACCTGAAAATAATTCAGAATAAGGATAGTAAAACGATAAAAATAAAAATCTTGAAAACAAAATGGAGAAAATGCAAAATCAATTAACAAAGAGCTAGAAGAATTAAAAAATATATATGCAGAGACAAACAACAGAAATACTGAAATTAAAAATACTCCAGAAGAAATCAATAGTAGAATATTTGAAGCAGAAGAATGAATCAGTGACCTGGAAGAAAAAATAGTGGAAAAACCTTCTGAAAAGCAGAATAAAGTTAAAAAAAAAAAAAAAACTGTAAAGAATTGAGGATAGTCTCAGAGACCTCTGGGACAATATCAAAAGGATGAACATTTGAATTATAGAGGTCCCAGAAGAAGAAGATAAAAAGAAACAGTAAGAGAAAACTTTTGAAGAGATTATAGTTGAAAAGTTACCCAACATGGAAGAGAATATAGTCAATCAAGTCCAAGAGGCAAAGAGAGTCCCATACAGGATAAACCCAAGGAGAAACACGTCAAGACACATACTAATCTAACTAACAAAGACTAAACACAAAGAAAGCCTATTAAAAGCAGAAAAAGAAAAACAACAAGTAATATACAAGGGAAACCCCATATGCTTAACAGCTGACCTTTTAGCAGAAACTCTGCAGGCCAGAAGGGAATGGCAGGATATATTGAAAGTATGGAAAGGGAAAAGTCTACACAAAGATTACTGTACTTGGATCTCATTCAAACTTGATGGAGAAATAAAAAGCTTTTCAGACAAACAAAAGTTAAGAGTCCTCAGTACCAACAAACCAGCTTTACAAGAAATGTTCAGTTAAGTCGCTCAGTTATGTCCAACTCTTTGTGATCCCATGGATTGCAGCACACCAGACCTCCCTGTCTATCCCCAACTCCCAGAGTTTTCTCAAACTCATGTCCATTTAGTCACTGATGCCATCCAGCCATCTCATCCTCTGTCATCCCCTTCTCTTCCCACCTTCACTCTTTCCCAGCATTAAGGTCTTTTCAAATGAGTCTGTTCTTCACATCAGGTGGCCATAGTATTGGAGTTTCAGCTATAGCATCAGTCCTTCCATTGAAGATTCAGGACTGATTTCTTTTAGGATGGACTGGTTGGATCTCCTTGCAGTCCAAGGGACTCTCAGGAGTCTTCTCCAACACCACAATTTAAAAGCATCAATTCTTCAGTGCTCAGCTTTCTTCACAGTCCAACTCTCACATCCATACATGACTACTGGAAAAACCACAGCCTTGACTAAACAGACCTTTGTTGGCAAAGTAATGTCTCTGCTTTTGAATATGCTGTCTAGGTTGGTCATAACTTTCCTTCCAAGGAGTAAGTGTCTTTTAATTTCATGGCTTCAGTCACCATCTACAGTGATTTTGGAGCCCAAAACAATAAAGTCTGCCACTGTTGCCACTATTTCCACATCTATTTGCCATGAAGTGATGGGACCAGATGGCATGATCTTCGTTTTCTAAATGTTGAGCTTTAAGCAAACTTTTTCACTCTCCTCTTTCACTTTCATCTGAGGCTCTTTAGTTCTTCTTTGTTTTCTGCAAGACTGCGGTGTCATCTGCATATCTGAGGTTATTAATATTTCTCCTGGCAATCTTGATATCAACTTGCGCTTCATCCAGTCCAGAATTTCTCATAATGTACTCTGCATAGAAGTTAAACAGGCCGAGTAACAATATACATCCTTGACATACTCCTTTTCCAATTTGGAACCAGTCTGTTGTTTCATGTCCAGTTCTAACTGTTGCTTCCTGACCTGTAAACAGGTTTCTCAAGAGGCAGGTCAGGTGGTCTGGTATTCCCATCTCTTGAAGAATTTTCCACAGTTTACTGTGATCCACACAGTCAAACGCTTTGGTATAGTTAATAAAGTAGAAATAGAGGTTTTTCTGGAACTCTCTTGCTTTTTTGATGATCCAGCGGAAGTTGGCAATTTGATCTCTGGTTCCTCTGCCTTTTCTAAAACAAGTTTGAACACCTGGAAGTTCATGGTTCAGGTACTGTTGAAGCCTGGCTTGGAGAATTTTGAGCATTATTTGCTGTCATGTGAGGTGAGTGCAATTGTGCATTAGTTTGAGCATTCTTTGGCACTGACTTTTTTGGAACTGGAATGAAAACTGACCTTTTCCAGTCCTGTGGCCACTGCTGAGTTTTCCAAATTTGCTAACATATTGTGTGCAGCACTTTCACAGCATCATCTTTCAGGATTTGAAATAGCTCAACTGAAATTCCATCACCTCCACTAGCTTTGTTCTTAGTGATGCTTCATAAGGCCCACCTGACTTCACATTCCAGGATGTCTGGCTCTAGGTGAGTGAATCACACCATCGTAATTATCTGGGTCGTAAAGATATTTTTTGTATAGTTCTTCTATGTATTCCTGCCACCTCTTCTTAAGATCTTCTTTTTCTGTTGGGTTCATACCATGTGTGCCCTTTATTGACCCCATCATTGCATGAAATGTTCCCTTGGTATCTCTAATTTTCTTGAAGAGATCTCTAGTCTTTCCCATTCTATTGCTTTCCTTTATTTCTTTTTACTGATCACCGAGGAAGGCTTTCTTATCTCTCATTGCTATTCTTTGGAACTCTGCATTCAAATGGTATATCTTTCCATTCCTCTTTTGCGTTTTGCTTCTCTTCACAGCTATTTGTAAGGCTACTTCAGACAGTCATTTTGCATTTTTGCATTTCTGTTCTTGGAGATGGTCTTGATCCCTGTCTCCTGTACAATATCACAAACCTCCATGCATAGTTCATCAGGCACAAATAGTACATCAGGCACATAGTCCCTCAGGCACAAATGTTAAATGGACTTACATAGTCAAGAAAAACAAGAGAAGGAAAAAAATCTACAAAATCAACCCCAAACAATTACAAAAATTGTTCCTATGAAATAGGAACATAGATATCAATAATTACTTTAAATGTAAATGGATTAAGTGTTCCAACCAAATAACACAGACTGGCTGAATGGACACCAAAAAAAACTTATATACATGCTGTCTACAAAAAACCCACCTCAGACTTAATGACGCATATATACTAAAAGTGAAAAGATGGAAAAATATTTTCCATGCACATGGGAAGCAAAAGAAAGCTGGAGTACCAATCCTCATATCAGACAAAATAGACCTTAAAATAAAGAAGATTACAACAGATAAGGAAGGACAATACATAATGATCAAGGGATCAATCCAAGAGGAAGACATAACAACTGTAAATACCTATGCATTCAACATAGGAGCACCTGAATGCACAAGACAAACACTAACAGACGTAAAAGGAGAAATTGACAGTAACACAATAATAGTAGGATACTTTAACACCCCACTCACACCAATGGACAGATCATCAAAACAGAAAATTAATAAGGAAATACAAGTCTTAAATGATACATTAGATGAGATGCATCTCATTGATATCTTCAGGACATTGCATCCAAAGGCAGAAGAATACATCTTCTTGTCAAGTGCACATGGAACATTCTCTAGGATAGACCACATCTTGGGTCACAAATCAAACCTCAGTAAATTTAAGAAAACTGAAATCATATCAAGGATTTTCTCCCACAATGCTATGAGGGTAGATATCAATTACAAGAAAAAAAGTGTAAGAAACAAAAAAACATGGAGATGAAACAACACATTTCTAACTAACCAACAGGTTACTGAAGAAATCAAGAGGGCAATCAAAAAATTTCTAGAAATGAATGACATTGAAAACACAACAACTCAAAACCTATGGGATGCAGCAAAAGCAGGCTTAAGAGAGAAGTTTATAGAAATACAATCCTACCTAAAGAAACAAGAAAAACATCGAACAGACAATCTAATTTTAGACCTAAAACAACTGGAAAAAGAAGAACAAAAAAAACCCCAAAATTAGTAGAAGGAAAGAAATCATAAAGATCCAAGCAGAAATAAATGAAAAAGACATGAAAGAAACAATAGTAAAGATCAAGTTGGGTTTATTTCAGGAATGCAAGGATTCTTCATTTTTCAGGGACTGACACAAAAATCAATCATCGTGATACACCATATTAACACACTGAAAGATAAAAACCATGTGATAATCTCAATAGATGCAGAAAAAGACTTTGACATAATTCAACACCCATTTATGATTAAAACTCTTCAAAAATTGGGCACAAAAGGAACCTACCTCAACATAGTAAAGGCCATATATGATAAGCCTACAGGAAACATTATTCTCAATGGTGAAAAGCTAAAACCATTTCCCCTAAGATCAGGAACAAGACAAGGGTGTCCACTTTCACCACTATCATTCAACATGGTTCTGAAAGTTCTAGCTACAGCAATCAGACAAGAATAAATAAATAAATAAAAGGAATCCATATTTAAAAAGAAGTAAAGTTCTCACTGTTTGCAGATGACATGATACTGTACATAGAAAACCTTAAAGATAGTATCAGAAAATTACTAGAGCTGATCAGTGAATCTGGCAAAGTTGCAGGATGCAGGGCCAATACACAGAAATCACTTGCATTTCTAGATACTAACAATGAAAAATTAGAAAGAGAATTTAAGGAATCAATCCCACTCACCATTGCAATAAAAAGAGTTAAATATCTAAGAACAAAGTTACCTAAGGATACAAAAGAACTGTACACAGAAAATTATAAGACACTAATGTAAGAAATCAAAGATGACATAAACAGATGGAGAGATATTTCATGTACCTGGGTAGAAGAATCAATATTGTGAAAATGACTATACTACTAAACACAAACTACATATTCAATGTGATCCCTATCAAATTACCAATGGCATTTTTTCACAGAACTAGAACAAAAATTTCACAATTCATATGGAAACAAAAAAGACCCTGACTAGCCAAAGCAGTCTTGAGAAAGAAGAATAGAGCTGGAGTAATCAACCTTCCTGACTTCAGATTATACTACAAAGCTACAGTCATCAAGACTGTATGGTACTGGCACAAAAACAGAAATATAGACTAATGGAACAATAAAGAAAGCCCGGAAATAAACCCATCACATATGGGTACCTTATTTTTGACAAAGGAGGCAAGAATATAGAATGAGGAAGACAGCCTCTTCAGTAAATGGTGCTGGGGAAACTGGACAGCTACATGTAAAAGAATGAAATTATAACACTTCCTAACACCATACACAAAGGTAAACTTCAAATGGATTAAAGACCTAAATATAAGACCAGAAACTAAAAAACTCTTAGAGGAAAACATAGGCAGAACACTTGATGACATAAATCAAAGCAAGATCCTCTATGACCCACCTCCTAGAGTAACAGAAATAAAAACAAAAACAAACAGATGGGATGTGATTAAACTTGAAAGGTTTTGCACAGAACAGGAAACTATAAGCAAGGTGAAAAGACAACCCTGAGAATGGGAGAAAATAATAGCAAATGAAACAATTGACAAAGGATTAATTTCCAAAATATACAAGCAGCTCATTCAACTTCATACCAGACAAACAACCCAATCAAAAAGTGGGAAAGTCACCTGAAGAGACATTTCTTCAAAGAAGACATAAGGATGACTAACAAACACATGAAAAGATGCTCTACATTATTAGAAAAATGCAAATCAAAACCACAATGAGATTTCACCTCATAGCAGTCAAAATGGCCATCATCAGAAAGTCTAAAAACAATAAATGCTGGAGAGGGTGTGGAGAAAAGGGAGTGCTCTTGCACTGTTGGTGGGAATGTAAATTGATACCACCACTATGGAAGATGGTATAGAGATTACTTAAAAAACTAGGAATAAAACCACCATATGACCAGCAATCCCACTCCTAGGCATATATCCTGAGGAAACCAAAATTGAAAAAGACACATGTATCCCATTGTTCAATGCATCACTATTTACAATAGCTAGAACATAGAAGCAACCTAGATGTCCATCAATAGATGAATGGATAAAGAAGTAGTGGTATATATACACAATGGAATATTACTCGGCCATAAAAAGGAATGTCTTTGAATCAGTTCTAATAAGGTGGATGAACCTAGAGCCTATTATACAGAGTAAAGTAAGCCAGAAAGAGACAAATATATATCATATTCTGACACATATATATAGAATCTACAAAAATAGTACTGAAGAATTTATTTACAGGGCAGCAATGGAGAAACAGATACAGAGAATAGACTTATGGACATGGGGAGAGGGGAGGAGAGGGTGAGATGTATGGAAAGAGTAACATGGAAACTTACATTACCATATGTAAAATAGATAGCCAACAGGAATTTGCTGTATGGCTAAAGAAACTCAAATAGGGGTCCTGTATCAACCTAGAGGGGTGGGATGGGAAGGCAAATGGGAGAGAAGTTCAAAAGGGAGGGGATATATATATAACCATGGCTGATTCATGTTGAGGTTTGACAGAAAACAACAAAATTCTGAAAAGCAATAATCCTTCAATTAAAAAATTAATAAATTGTTTTAAAAGAAAAATATAAATTTTTTAAACTATAAAGACGTAAGAGTTTCTAATTTTCTACTCATAAAATGGTTTAAAAACATATATCAATGAAACTTAATAAAGAGTCTGAAATAGACCCACGCTACTATGTTCAATTTATTTTTGAGCCAAGGGAATTCAAAGGAGAAGTGTGTCTTTTCAGCAAATGGTATCTGTACTGGTATCTATACACAAACAACCGCAATTCACTCCACAGCACTTACTATTACAAAAAGTAACTTGAATCAGAATATAGCCAAAGGGTAACTAAATTATAGAACCTGCATAAGAAGGCACAGGGAGAATCTTAGTGACTTTAGGTTAATTAGGTATCTTACATAGGACTCAAAAAGCACAAATTATGTAAGACTCATAAATTGGACTATATCAATATTAAATGTCTTGCTCTTTTAGAGACACTATCAAGACACTGTTAAGGAGTGGAAAAAGCGAACTACAGGTTTGGAGAAAATATCTGCAAAACATACACTTGACAAAAGGTTATAAAATATAAAACCTCTTACAACTCAGTAATATGAATATGAACAACACAAATTTTTAATGGGCAATAAATTTAAATAGGCAATGTACCAAAGAAAATATACACATGGCAAATAAACCATGAAAAGACACTCAACATCATTAGCCATTAGGGAAAGGAAATAAAACCACAATGAGATATACCACTACACACCCATTAGAGTGACTTACATTCAAACTGACAAAACCAATTTTTGGCAAGGATATGGAACCACCTGGAACTAAAACTGCTGGTGGAGATGCTAAACGTAAAACCATTTTGGAAAACAGTTGGGCAGAACTCTACTCTTAAGTATTTATGCAGGAGACAGGGAAATACATGTCTACATACATCAAGACTTGAAATTCAATCAAGATAGGTGATTTATTCATAGCAATCACCAACTGTAACAATTCAAATGTCAATCTTCTGTGGATAAACAGATTGTAGTATATTCATATAATGAAATATTAATCAGCAGTAAAAAAGAAATCAACTAATATATTCAATAATATGAGAATCTGAACAAACTATGTTAAGTGAAGTAAAGTCAGACACAAAAGACCACATACCATATGTTCATTTATATGAAATTTTAGAGGATTTATAGTGTTAAAAAGAAGATCAGAGGTTGCCAAGAGCTAAGGGCACTAGGAGGCAATTAATTGCAAACAGAGATTTCAGGGGTTATGCAAATGTCCTATACCATGAGTATAGTGGTGATTACATATTGTATACATATGTCAAAACTCATCAGAACTTTAAAATCAACTAATTTATAATTTAAATAATATCTCAATAAAGTTGATTCTTAAAATATATCAGAATGGAAGATCTGAAATAGTCATTACGGGCTGATTACATGCTTTTTTAGATAGATACCACAAGGGAATCTACAAAGAAGGTACTAAAATAAGTAAATAATGTCAACATTATGGTTGACAATTCAACAAGAATACCTGACAAAAATATAAAAAGCTTGATATACTGTAATCAAGCTGAAAGTACAACAAAGTAATCTATGAGAAAAAAAAACTCCAAAAAAAATAAGTAAAAATCTTCATAAATTTAAGCCTTGAATTGATTTAACAAAAAAATTTTATTAATATATATTATCTTAAAGCTCAACATTCAGAAAACTAAGATCATGGCATCTGGTCCCATCACTTCATGGGAAATAGATGGGGAAACAGTGGAAACAGTGTCAGACTTTATTTTTCTGGGCTCCAAAATCACTTCAGATGGTGACTGCAGCCATGAAATTAAAAGACACTTACTCCTTGGAAGGAAAGTTATGACCAACCTAGACAGCATATTAAAAAGCAGAGACATTACTTTGCCAACAAAGGTCCGTCTAGTCAAGGCTATGGTTTTTCCAGTGGTCATGTATGGATGTGAGAGTTGGACTGTGAAGAAGGCTGAGCGCCGAAGAATTGATGCTTTTGAACTGTGGTGTTGGAGAAGACTCTTGAGAGTCCCTTGGACTGCAAGGAGATCCAACCAGTCCATCCTAAAGGAGATCAGTCCTGGGTGTTCAATGGAAGGACTGATGCTGAAGCTGAAACTCCAATACTTTGGCCACCTGATGTGAAGAGTTGACTCATTGGAAAAGACCCTGATGCTGGGAGGGACTGGGGGCAGGAGGAGAAGGAGACAACAGAGGATGAGATGGCTGGATGGCATCACCGACTCAATGGACGTGAGTCTGGGTAAACTCCGGGAGTTGGTAATGGACAGGGAGGCCTGGTGTGCTGCGATTCAAGGGGTCACAAAGAGTCAGACACAACTGAGTGACTGAACCGATCTTCCTCTACCAAAATTTACAATTCCTATAATAAGATACTGTACTAGGTGTTATCTATTGTTGTTTAAGAAATTATCCCTAAAATTTTGCAAGTTAAGCCACAAATATTCATTATTTCACCGAGTTTTTCAGGATCAGGAATCTGGAATGACTTGGCTCCATGATACTAGCTAGGATTTCTCAAAAATCTCTAGTCAAAGTATTACCCAGGCTATAGTCTCTAAGACTCAACATTCAGACTATAGTATCTAAGACTCAACATCCAAGCTATAGACTCTAAGACCCAACTGGAACTGGAAGATCTGTTTCCAAGTTCATTCATGCTGATATTTGGCAAAAGGCTCAGTTCCTCACCATATGAATCCCTGCACAGGACTACTCATGACATGATTTCTACCAGAACAAGCAAAACATACACATACAAGATAGAGAGAAACCAATATGGAAACCACAACTGTTTTATAACCTATTCTAAAAATGACATTCCACCACTTTTTCTGTGGTCTATTTGTTAGAAGTGAACCAATAAGTCCAGCTCACACTCAAGGGGCAGAGATTACAAAAGGTTATAAATATAGGAGATAGGAATCATTGGGAGTTAACACCAATAAAAAATTAAAAGAGATGACCTTACTAATAATCAGAAATAATGTGAAATAAAATGGAATAGATCATATTATTTCATATCCATTGGGCTGCTGTCTCTGGGGTTGCACAGAGTTGGACACGACTGAAGTGACTTAGCAGCAGCAGCAGCAGCAGCGTAACATAAATAATTAAAAAGCCTATCAGTACTTGGCAAGGGGGTAGGACCATAAAGAGTCCTATTTATTCAGACAAGTATAAAATCACATTACAGAGCAGTCTTGCAATTTCTCACACAGTTTACAATGGCTCAGCAATTCCAATCAGAAACATTATCTAGAGAAACTCTTACATATATTTCTTAGACAACAGTAGCTTCCAGACAAGTAAGGACTGTTCACCACAGCCTTGTTTCTACAAAATTCTAGAAACATCCTAAATACTCATCAACAGAGGAATGGACAAATAAATCAGTTGTACCAAAGGATACTATATAACCAATAAAGTGAGCAAATTAAAGCTAAGTAAATCTATATATATAGATCACAAAAACAATACTCAGTAAGATAGAAAAGTAATATGTAAGATAGTAAAGTAATATGTAAAACATATTCAGATCCACACAAATATTTCTAATATGCACAAAGCACAGTTATTCTATTAATAATACATGAATCATAAGGATATATTCTAAATAAATGATAGTAGCTGATTCTATCATTATTAGAGGAAAAACAGAAAAAAAAGCATTATTTCAGTAATAAAATTTTAAGAAAAATTAAGACAAGCAATGTTTATTAATTCTAGATGGTATTATATTATTCTTATAATTTACTATAGTTACTAAAATTTTCACAAATATGCTAGTGGAGCATCCGGGCAACTGACAAACCTAAATATAAGTAACATATACTTCTTTTTCTAAAGGAAATTATGCCTTCGTATCAGCAAGCTCTTATTACAGTAAGAAGCACCTTAAAAATGGTAGCTTTAAAAGAACTATCTCTTATTCTCCTGTATCTGAATCTGTTTAAAATCTGCAGACTAAAACTGCACGTCTAGGGAAAAATCTATTTTGCTCCACGGTGAATGCAGGGGTGATTTAGGCATGTCCTACTCCTGGACTTCTTAATAACATGCAACTGAAAGACCTTTTAACATTAAGGTTTAGGTTTCTAAAAGTTATAGATTCTTCAACTGGTAGTTAATACTAACCGTAGGTTAAATTTTTTTCATAATTAGACATATACAGAAGAAAATATGTGAAAATAGCCATATTTCCTTTCCTCTTATTCACCTTAAAAGAAGCAAAATTAAATTTACTTATTGCAAATTCCATTATATTTCTAATTAAATTATTATGCCAACATAGTATACATACAGTAAGGAGCAAATAAATATCACTTCACTAATTCTTATTCTCACTATAAAAAGTTTAAGGTAATTGAATGAGAAAAAAATGTCTGTAATAAAGAAAATAAAGAACACTAAAATTGTATAGCATGTTAGGTGGGCAGTTATTAATTTATTGCCATTTTGTAGATGAGAACTTGAGATATTAAAGGAATTTTTGAGTGGAATTAAAGAAAAACGTTTTTAGCGGAAACACCAGGCCTTGGAACGGGATATTCTGAGACTTTTCTTCCAGGACTCTTTCCACAATATCAAAAACAAATGAATGTGCATTTCTCAGTCCAAGAAGATAATAAGAAAAGATGATGGCTGTCTGAACAAGCATGACTGAAGAGACAAGTTTCACTCTTCAGGTCTTTCTAGCTTTTCTTGACATTTATTTTTACCCAAAACTTAGAGCTCATCCATATCAATCTCTAATTTTTATTTAATCACCCTACTTCTAAAAATATTCATGTTGTCAACTGCTGCTCCCCTCCCGAGTCATGCCATTTCTGTTACCTGGGAGAATCCCAGTGTTTTTTTCAGTATATTTTACAGTATTATAACTCAAGAAGGAAAAGAAAAATAGTTATAGTTATCTCAGATAATTTGAAAGAAACTTTTTCTAATTTTTCCTTACAGTTGAAACTTCCAGTCCTGTGATAGTTAATTTCATATGTTAACTTGACTGGATTGCACCATGCCCATAGTATTTAGCTAAAGATTATTTCTGGGTGTGTCTATAAGGTATTTCTGGATAAGATTAACATTTGAATTTGTCAGCTGAGAGAAGCAGATTGCCCTTCCCAATGTGAGTGGGCCTCACTGAATCACTGAAGGCCTGAACAGAATAAAAGTCTAAGAAAATAATTCTCTCTGCCTGATTGTCTCTAAACTGGACATTGGTCTTTTCTGGCCTTCCAACTTAGATTGACTAGAACTTTCACCATCAGCCCTCCCAGTTCTCAGGCCTTTAGTCTTGACTGGAACTCCTGGATCTGAGATACTTAGCCTCCATAAATATGTGAGCCAAAAACTTACTCTATTTCTAAATAAAGTCATGTATTTATTACACACACACATAGGCACACACACGTGTGTGTGAACATATGTATGTGTGTGTATGAGAATTGCTCATTATGTAGGTATTCAGATAGACAGAAAGGGGCAGGGGATAAATGTGGAGATAGAATCCTAAATATGCAAAGTCCCATAACAGAATCCTGAAAAATTCCATAGCTGATTTCCTGAGAAACCTATTAGCTAATACTGGGCTACTAATTTACTTACATAAGAATTCTGGCTTTTAATTAATTGACAAAATAACAAAAGGCAAATTAAACAATAATTTGCTATTTAATAATATCAAATAATAGACATTAGAACTAGAATTAATTTAGAGGTTATCTAAATTCAACCCTTCCATTGCACACATGAGAAAAATAAATTATAGACGTTAAATGACTTACCTGCCTCGGTCAAAGGTAGTTAGAGACAAAACTGGAAATTGAACATAAGTCCCCATAGTATATTTATTCAGTCTTCTTCCTATTGCACTACATTGTTGGTTTTACAGTTACAATTATAGTTTGACTTGAGGTCTTTGCACTTTTTCTCAAGGTCTCTCATTATGAACACTATAAGATGGCTAGTTGAATGTAGGGGTGTAATGAGCTCCCAGGGAATAAAGTTCAACCATACACCCTATCAGGCAGCAGTCAGCCAGCAACACATACCTAACAACCATTGATAGTGAAAGAACTACATTCACAAAGCAAAAACTTCCCAATATAAGCCTGTGGATGATTGTAAGTAAAGAACAAAATATATTTTACTGTGCCTACACTAACCTCAAAACGTTTTTCAAAAATATCTAAAAGACAAAATTCTTCTTGTTAGGATAATTTCACAGTGAATCACAAGAGGAAATATTAAGAAATTTGATTAAATCCACGATTCAGGGCAGCGGCGGAGGCGGCGGTGCGGCAGTGGTTGGTTGTCCCTGCCTCTCCGCCACCTCCACCTCGGCCTATCCCCGGGCTGGGGGCGCTGGCGGGGAGGGGGACAGTAGTTGTAGACGCTGCCCCTGCCTCAGAGAAGATACCACGTTGAGTGAGCAAAGACTGAACATTTTACAGATACCTTTTGTAGAAGGCTTATAAGAACAAGTGCCATAATTTGAATCATAATGGATTTCACATTATGAGCTCCTCGGTTGTTGCACAGTCTCGCTATTTGGAGAAAGTTCATGCTAAAAAACGGAACTAATT